>NW_021703783.1:54299415-54602892 GCF_005190385.1 Monodon monoceros
GTGTGTGTGTGTGTGTGTGTGTGTGTGTGTGTGTGTGTGTGTGTGTGTGTGTACACACACCACTTGTACTTTATCCATTCATCTGTTGATGGACACTTTGGTTGCTTCCTTGTCTTGGCTATTGTAAGTAATGCTGCTATAAACATGGGGGTGTGTGTATCTATTCAAATTAGTGTTTTTATTTTCTTCAGATAAATACCCAGGAATGGAATTGCTGGATCCTTGGTAGTTCTGTTTTTAGTTTTCTGAGGAATGTCCATACTGTTTTCCACAGTGGCTGTCCAATTTACATTCCCATCAACAGACTACAAGATTTCCCTTTTCTCCATATCCTTTATTTGTGGTCTTTTTGATGATTATCACTTACTTTTTTTTTTGAATGTTTGAATTTTATTTATTTTTTATACAGCAGGTTCTTGTTAGTTATCTATTTCATACATATTAGTGTATATATGTCAATCCCAACCTCCCAATTCATCCCACCACCACCATCCCCGTATTACTTACATTTTTAATTAAAGATATACCAAATTTCAATTAGAGGTTAGTAGAATAAGGATGTAACTTTTTTCCATCCAAGTTCATACCCTCTGTGTTCGATCAACAAACTCTGAATTTTTTATTTTATTTTATTTTTTGGCCGCACCGCATGGCTTGCAGGATCTTAGTTCTCCCACCAGAGATTGAAGCTGGGCCATGGCAGTGAAAGTGCCGAGTCCTAACCACTGGACTGCCAGGGAATTCCCAACAAACTGAATGTTTTTATTTATTTATTTATTTATTTATTTTTTGCGGTACACGGGCCTCTCACTGTTGTGGCCTCTCCCGTTGCGGAGCACAGGCTCCGGACGCGCAGGCTCAGCGGCCGTGGCTCACGGGCCCAGCTGTTCCACAGCACGCGGGATCTTCCCGGACCGGGGCACGAAGCCGTGTCCCCTGCACTGGCAAGTGGACTCTCAACCACCGTGCCACCAGGGAAGCCCAAACGGAATATTTTTAGAACCCAGGTTAAAAACTCCTTATCAGTCTGGCAAGACATTTTCTTTTTTTTATCAATTTATTTATTTATGGCTGCGTTGGGTCTTCGTTGCTGCGCGTGGGCTTTCTCTAGTTGCGGAGAGTGGGGGCTACTCTTGGTTGCGGTGTGCGGGCTTCTCATTGCAGTAGCTTCTCTTGTTGCAGAGCTCGGGCTCTAGGTGCACGTGCTTCAGTAGTTGTGGCTCGCGGGCTCTAGAGCACAGGCTCAGTAGTTGTGGCGCACAGGCTTAGTTGCTCTGTGGCATGTGGGATCTTCCTGGACCAGGGCTCGAACCCGCGTCCCCTGCATTGGCAGGCAGATTCTTAACCACTGCACCCCCAGGGAAGTCCCAGTCTGCAAAGACATTTAATTTAGTGTCTACTGTGTGTTAGGTAAACGTAAATTGTGTTTAATAAATATTAAATACATTTCTCAATGAATGAATATTACTATTAAAGATGTGAATGTTACTGTAACTTTGTGTTACTCATTGCTTTATAACTCTGTGGAGAATAATTTGGAAACATGGTTTCTGACCCCAGGGTCTGTACAAATGGAGTTTTTATTACAGAAATAAATTCTCTTGTTCTTTGTTTCTTATGGGCATTTCTAATTGAGTCTGTATTTACTACCTGGGATATAGTAAAGCTCCTTAAATAATTTTGGTAGGAAGTTAGAAAAGAATATGATTATTAGTATCAAGGATATTTGGCTGTTTTAATACTGAATAATTGTTCCAGAATGTCTGGTAAATTTCTACTTGAAATAATTTGTCTAGCTAGTACTTCTTAAAAGGGAATACAAATACCTCTTATCAATGGCACACTACTATAGTTATTCTTAATAGGATGTATGATAAAATGGAACTTGGCTGTTGTGCATATTAAGCAAATAGTACATTTTGTCTGTATTGCCTGAAATTTTTGAATTGTGGGGTTTTGTCATTATTCTTAATTCATTAGCAGTAAAACAACTAAAGGTTGTAAAGGTTCTTTATAGTTTCTGTGTTCTCTTATTACAGTGCTACCTGGCCGGAGTTGAGACTGAGTAGACTCATACTCCTACTTCTTTGACTCTAGGTTTACTCTCATCTTCTCTCCTGGAAACATATGTCCTAGGCTTTTTTGTAGGACTTTTTAACTGCCTCCCCCGCACCACCACCCCACCTCCCATAGAGGAAGAATATATGTTTGTTATATACAGAATCTGTCACATGCAGAGATGTGTTGGTGACGTGTGTCCTTATTAACAAGCCTCCACTGAAGTGACACGCTCTTAAACCATTGCTTTCAATTCCTGTAGTTCCGGAGTATTCTGAGCACTTACAGCTAGTGAACTACTCTAGCTTACTCATGTACCCTAAGAATCAGCTGTTTTTATGCCGGTGTTAATACAATTTTTAGTTTAAGTATGATCTAAGCTAATGAAATATGAGTATAGAAAGAACTATTGTTTTAAGGTGTTTGTATATGCTTTGGAAAAGTGAGGTAGATGCCTTGGAAAGACTTTACATAAAATAGTTTAAAAATTACTAAAGGATTAGGTGTGGATAAGCCTAAAGGTTTAGGAAGCTTTTGGTTCGACTGACTAAAATTTATTTTCTCATGTCTCTGGAGGAATGGTCATTTGTGTGTTGGTTAATGCAACAGCTAAGTGATTAAGGCCAGAGCCAAATTCTTTTCATCTTTCTGTTCTGCCATTATTAGAGTGTGAGATTCTCCTTAAGCTAACTCTCCACAGATTTAGTTTGTTTGTTTTGGCCACATGTGCGGCTTGTGGGATCTTAGTTCCCTGACCAGGGATTGAACCCTGGGCCCTCGGCAGTGAGAGCGCAGTCCTAACTACTGGACCGCTAGGGAATTCCCCAAGCTAGCTCTCTTGCGGTTGAAAGATGGCTATAGTAGGTAGTTCTAAATGTGATAGTCTGATATAACAACATCTAGGGGAACAAAGGGGGCTGTCTCTCTCTCCTTTCCTAAAATCCTGCAATCAGATTTCTCCTCTCCTCTTTCTCCTATCCTCTTTCTCCTAGTATCTCACTGGCCAGAGTTGGTTCAAATGCCCTTACACAAATCATTTACTGACAGGGGCATGGGGGTGGTTGGGTAGCATTATCATATTTACTTAAATCAATCAACATTTCCTCTTAAGTCATGTGGGAAAGCTTGAACCACTGAACAACTATGGCAGTCACAGGGAGAAGGACTGGACTGTTAGGGAGTCAACCAGGAGTGTCTGTTGTAGAGAGACAATTTAAAAAGTAGAAAACATGCAAAAATTCAGAAGGATGTAGAAACTGGACTTCTTTAAGGAATTTTGAAGCTTCCTTCTTAGAGAATTGTATAAAGATAAGGTACATTGAATGTATTCATTTCTGTGACTGGGATAGACACAGAGACCTTGGTTGACGATAGTAATCTGGTAGCCTTAAAACTTTAACAAAACAATTTCACTGTTTGCCTTGTGACACAGTGCCTGTTTTTTCTCTGCTTAGGGTCTAAAGCTCAGTGTGAAAGGATATTGTGGGTACTTTATTTCCTGATAGGGGTCTTTCTGAACTTTGAGTCTCCAGCTGATTAATGTCTGTTACTTGTCACCCCATTGCTGATTTCCTTCTTATAGAAGAATAGTGAGACTTCTGAATAGATGTATTATTTGACAGCTGGAATTTCCAGAAATGATTTCATTTTTTTGAAACCATAATTGGTATGATATATGTATATGATATATCTATGATATTTATTACCAATTACGGTTTCATGAAGAAATACATATATCACATTTTCTTCATGAAACGATAATTGGTATGAGATACATGTGTGTGCATGTGTATATATACATATACATATATGTATGTAAAGATTGAATTCAAGTTAAGTGAACAGGAGCTCAAATTCTGGCCCTGTTACTTCCAGCTTAGTTAACTACCTCTTGACCTTGTGTTATTTCCTTATTGTTAGAGTTTGTTTTCTCATCTGTAAAAAAGGGACAGTAATATCTACCTTATAGAATTATTTTGAGGGTTGAAAGAAATTATACATAAAGTAGTGCACAGTGACTAATGCTTGGCAAATGATAGTTAATATTACATTTCTAGGAAGAAATGTTAAGATAGTGGACATATTTTTAAAACCTAAGTATTGAATATATTAGAGGAACTTTTTTTGCTAGAAATTTCTTGTAATAAGGAAGTTTTACTGTAATCTACTTCTGATTATCTGCTTCTGCACTTACAATGTATGTATTTCAACAAAAGAAATCTTGTGCTTAAAAAACAGTGTAAAAATTAATGTTTAAGGCCCAGCATTATTTCTCAGAGGTACAGTAAGAGGCAAGGAAAGGGTGCATTGGCATGCATAGGATCTGTACAGTCTCTTATATACTACCTTCAATTTATATAATGTTTCTTTTTGCTTAGTACTTACACTGAGATGAAAACATTTTTGAATTTCACTTTCTTATAAAGTCTTAACCCGACAGCCTTAACCTTGGCTGTACATTCGAATCACCTGGAGCACTTTAAGCCTTTCTTTTTTTTTTTGCGGTACGCGGGCCTCTCACTGTTGTGGCCTCTCCCGTTGTGGAGCACAGGCTCCGGACGCGCAGGCTCAGCGGCCATGGCTCACAGGCCCAGCCACTCCGTGGCATGTGGTATCCTCCCGGACTGGGGCACGAACTCGTGTCCCCGGCATCGGCAGGCGGACTCTCAACCACTGCGCCACCAAGGAAGCCCTGGAGCACTTTAAAAAGCACCTGCTGACCAGGTTCCATCCCTGACAAATTAATTAAAGTAGGGGCAAGGGAGGGGACATTAATATTTCTTAAAAAAAAAAAAACCTTCGGTGATTCTGATGTGCATCCTATGATTAAAAGCAGTGTAAATCCTTTAGCCTATTTCTGTCCTCTATAAATATGCCTATTGCCTCTTCCTCTCTGTGTTAGTGCCCTAAACAGTCATGTGTCAGTGCTTTGCAGAGCATCTGTGGCTATTCCCTTGACTTTCACGCCAGAAACAGTGTACCAGAAGTTGCCCCTTTGTGTTTTACAAAAAGTAAACTTTGAGAAGTTGGGAGAATGTCTACTTAGTTAGTGTTCACTATGTTATCTTCTTTAAATGGAGGGGTGTAATTATTCTTTTCTCCTTTTTACTTAAGCTTTATTATCTTTTTTAATTTAATTTATTTATTTTTGGCTGCGTTGGGTCTTCGTTGCGGTGTGCAGGCTTCTCATTGCGGTGGCTTCTCTTGTTGCGGAGCATAGGCTCTAGGCACTTGGGCTTCAGTAGTTGTGGCACACGGGCTCAGTAGTTGTGGCTTGCGGGCTCTATAGTGCAGGCTCAGTAGTTGTGGTGCATGGGCTTATTTGCTCCGCGGCATGTGGGATCTTCCCAGACCGAGACATGAACCCGTGTCCCCTGCATCGGCAGGCGGACTCTCAACCACTGTGCCACCAGGGAAGCCCTGTATTTCATTTTACTTGGAACTTTTTAGACTTGGTAGTAGAAATTTTCTGTCTTGAGATGCTGGGCCTTTTATTTTTTTTCTTTTTCTTTTTTTTAACATCTTTATTGGAGTATAATTGCTTTACAGTGGTGTGTTAATTTCTGCTTTATAACAAAGTGAATCAGTTATACATATACATATGTTTCCTCTTGCATCTCCCTCCCTATCCCACCCTCCCTCCCTATCCCACCCTCCCTCCCTATCCCACCCCTCTAGGTGGTCACAAAGCACAGAGCTGATCTCCCTGTGCTATGCGGCTGCTTCCCACTAGCTATCTGTTTTACGTTGGGTAGTGTATATATGTCCATGCCACTCTCTCACTTTGTCACAGCTTACCCTTCCCCCTCCCCGTATCCTCAAGTCCATTCTCTAGTAGGTCTGTGTCTTTTTCCCGTCTTACCCCTATGTTCTGCATGCCTTTTTTTTTTTCTTAGATTCCATATATATGTGTTAGCATACGGTATTTTTCTCTTTCTGACTTCACTCTGTATGACAGACTCTAGGTGCATCCACCTCACTACAAATAACTCAATTTCGTTTCTTTTTATAGCTGGGTAATATTCCATTGTATGTATGTGCCACATCTTCTTTATCCATTCATCTGATGATGGACACTTAGGTTGCTGCCATGTCCAGGCTATTGTAAATAGAGCTGCAATGAACATTTTGGTACATGACTCTTTTTGAATTATGGTTCAAGATGCTGGGCCTTTTAGACAGATAGATCTACTGTCTATTACTCACAGTAAATTCCATGTGTCAGGTACCTAGAAGCCTCCTTGAAATAACATGTGACAGAACTACACAGATATGTAAGAAATAGTGCATCAGGAACGCTACCAGTACAGAAAATAGAAGACACACAAAATTAAGCTACAAAACTTTAAATTATGACAAACAGAGAGTAAATTGATTTCAAAAGCATAGTGTTGATTTATTTTTATTTGTTTTCCTTTGTAAATGTAGACAACTTTTCATTTTACATGTTAATCATAGACTCTTGAAACATGTACTATTAAAACATTCAGAAAAACTATTTTTAGTTGATGTGGCATTTTTCCCAGACTAAGTTTGGTATAAAACAGAAATTCCTGAGTTTTATTTATTTTTATTTTGTCTGCCCACGTTTCTTATATGTAACACAAGTCATCAACTCAGAATTTTGAAAACATTTATCTATGTGATCGAACCAAAAATTAGTTCAGAAAATAGTTCATAAAATACTTGTAACTGCAGCCTACCTACTAACAAGAAAATGTTGCTTAACATAGTTCTGGAATTTGAGAAACCCTAAGGTTTTAAAGATGATGTTAAGTGCATTTACTTCAGCCTTTATTGAGCTCTAGTGAAATTGGTCACATTTGGTAGTGTGTTTTAATTAATAGCCAACTTGGAATATAATGTCCTCTATATCAGAAAATAAAACCTGCCCAACGGGTTCAACTCTCTTAACCTGACCAAATTCACATTGTAGCTTAAAGTTGAGTTTGGTAAAGACTACCAGATTAAAATCTTTTTTTTTCTTTGATGTGGACCTTTTTTTTTTTTTAAGTCTTTATTGAATTTGTTACAATATTGTTTCTGTTCTATGTTTTGGTTTTTTGGCCCTGAGGCATGTGGGATCTTAGCTCCCTGACCAGGGTTCGAACCTCACCCCCTGCATTGGAAGGCGAAGTCTTAACCCCTGGACCACCAGGGAAGTCCCTAAAATCTTTTATTTAGATACCATTCCCAACCTCCAAAATATTTGGGCCATGTTTTAAAGTACTATTGAGCAATAAAGTGGGAGGAAAAAAGAAAACATGGAAAAAAATCAACTGTAATTGTCCACTTTCCTAAATGGATTACTTTGACACAAAACATTTAAAATATAAAATTTTGGAGCTGCACACATTAAAAAAATTCATCTAAATTGATCACTTTATTTTACAGATTAAGAAACTGAAGCCAGAGAGGAGAAACTGATCAGGCTAATACTAACTAGAATTCAGATTTTCTGGTTATTGTTCCATTCAAGGTGTATATTTTTGTATGATGATGACATCCAAAATTTAATAGAATTTGGAGAATAAAGTTAATTTTTTTTCTCTTCAATTAAGTATTTTCTAGAAATGTTACTCATTAATCTCTTATTTTGAGAAGTCTTTTTTTGAAAGAAAAATTGGGGTTCAGTTACCATTTGTTTAGATAATATTAGGTGCTGAATTTTTATTAGCCTCTGATTTAGGGAAACACCTAGGATGAATAAGCCTGCTTATCTTATATTAATTAAGATTTGGTTTATATTTTCCCTCTTACTGGCTTCTTGTCAGATTTTAAGCTGATAGCATGACTAAATCTATTTCACGGGTTTTCAGCAGAAAAGGTGTAAAATGTTTATTCTTTTATCATTTATACTGGTATATTCAGTAACTTTATTCTAAAAGTATCTTGAATTTGAGAGAAGTTATTGCATGAGTAGACACTAGTGATACATGTGTTACATGAATTACTTTGCGTTCTTGAAATTTAATTCTGTTACCAGTCTGTTAAAAAGTTTAAAGTTTTTTGACTTAGTTATTTGCAAATATTCAATACAATTTGGAGGCTTTAAAACATTAGCTTTGTTTACATTGTTTAAAAATCTTTTAAATATTACTTCATCAAGCCTGTCTTTTAAAATATAATTTTGACATACCTGTTAATCACCTAGCATTTTATAAATTTTTGTTTTCAAGCAACATACAACATACCAGTGAAATGATCCATTCTCTAATAATCTGAATGGTTACCATATTTAAAGTGTTTTGTAGTTGAGAACAAACTGATACCAATAGAGGTACTACATAGTTCGTTCTAGCCTTTCCTCCTTGCTTACCTGTAACTTTCCTGAAGTGGGAAATCTGGCTCCCACCAACCACCATCTATTTTACTTATTGTTTATCTTCAGTAGACATGTATAGTTGTTTCAGCATTACTAATCCACAGCCTTGTAAGGAATCACTTTACCAACCAGAACACAGTGTTTATATAGAGTTCTTTTTTTCGGTTACAGTTACCAGTCACAATACCATCTTCCAAAGTTATTTAGGCCAGCACCATTTTCCATACCCCCTTCAGTGTGGCTGTGTCATACATTTGTAATACAGTTACTCTTTTGCCAGTTCTGTATTTCTAACCTCCTAGTTGATTTTTAAGATTTGCATACATTCAGCTTTACTCTTCATGTTGTGAAGTTCTATGGATTTCAGGACATGCATAGCATCTGTGTCCACTCCAGTACCATATAGAATAATTCAGTCTCTTTAAAAGTTCCCTCTGTGTCCCCTTTGTAGTCAGTCACTCCTCCAGTTCCCTGGCAACCATTGATCTATTTTCTCTCTCTACAGTTCTGCCTTTCCAGAATGTCATGAATGGAAACACTATATGGCCTTTTTGGTCTGGATTCTTTGCCCTAGCAAGTGCATTTAAGATTCATCCATATTGCATAAATTAATAGCTTGGTTTTTTTTTAATTGTTGAATAGAATTCTGTTGTGTAGATGTGGTGTTTTATTTATCCATTCACCTTTTGAAGAACATCTTCCATGGTATAAACATTCACGTATAGGTGTTGGTATGAGCGTAAGTTTTCAGTACACTTTGGTAAATACCTAGGGGCACAATTACTGGGTTGTATGTTAAGCCTATGTTTAACTTTATAAAAAACTGCCAAACCCTTCCAAATGTATTTGCTTTCATTTTTTAAAGATATTTTAGCTAGATTTAGAATTCTTGGTTAATAGTTTTTTAAATTTTTTTTCTATAGTTTAAAAATGTTGAGGGGAGTTCCCTGATGGCCTACAGGTTAGTATTCTGGGCTTTCACTGCCATGGCCCCAGGTTCAATCCCTCCTGGTCTGGGAACTGAGATCCCACACCCCTCACGGCCAGAAAAAAACTTGATTACCTCTCCCCTGATTTGCATTGTTTTGGGTGACAAGTTTGCCATCATTTCTATCTGTTTTTGTCTATGTATTCTTTTTTCCCCTTCTGGCCGCTTTATGATTTCTCTATCACTGTTTCTCAGTAGTTTGACTGTCAAATGATGAAGTGTGTTTTTTTGTTCTCCTTAGAGGTTGTTGAAGTTATTGGATCTGTGAGTTTATAGTTCTCAACAAATTTAGGGAAAGTTTGGCCTTTTTTTCCTGTCCTCCTGCTCTTTTACTCTTTCTGGGATACTAATTACATTAATTTTAGACTGCTTGATATTGCCCAACAGTTCACTATCCCTAGTGGTGATATCTCACTGTTCATTGTCCTATGGTTCCTTTTTTTTTTTTCTAGGCTCTTTTCTCACAGTGTTTAATTTTGGAGTTTTTTCTATTGCTATGTCTTCAATTCATTAAGCTTTTCTTTTGGAGTATCTAATCTGCTGTTAATCCTATCCAATGCATGTTTAATTAGAGATATTGAATTTTTATCTCTAGATGATCAGTTTGAGCCTTTAAAAAATGTTTTAACTTTCAAATAATTATAAATTCATAAGATGCAAAAATAGTACAAGGAGGTCCCATATGCCCATCACCTATCTTCCTCCAGTGATGTCATCTTACATAACTGTAGTGCATTATCAAAACCAGAAATCGGTATAACTTACTAGACTGCAAATTAATTCACTTTACCCTTTTCTGCATGCATTCACTTTTTTGTATGTTTTTATCATTCTGTGGTATTTTTCACATGTGTAGAGTCGTATAACCACCACCACCAAAAGCAAGATACAGAACCTTTCTGTCACCATAAAAAAAAATTCCTCTTTCTACCAACTTAGGTATTTTTGATGCCTTGAAATTTTTTAAAAAATTTAAATATTTATTTATTTATTTTTGGCTGAGTTGGGTCTTTGTTGCTGCTCAGGGCTTTCTCTAGTTGCGGCGAGAGGGGGCTACTCTTCCTTGCAGTGCGTGGGCTTCTTATTGCGGTGGCTTCTCTTGTTGTGGAGCATGGGCTCTAGGTGCACGGGCTTCAGTAGTTGTGGCACGTGGGCTTAGTAGTTGTGGCTCACGGGCTCTTAGAGCATAGGCTAAGTAGTTGCGGCGCACGGGCTTAGTTGCTCCGTGGCATGTGGGATCTTCCCAGACCAGGGCTGGAACCCGTGTCCCCTGCATTGGCAGGTGGATACCTTACCTTTCTGGTACTATGTTCATAGTTTTCTTTATTTGCTTGAATGTATAGAATACATTTACAATACCTCTTTAAGCCACTAATTCTATCATCTGTATAATTGCAGGTTTATTTCCATTTATTATATTTCACCTTGTTATGGGTTGTATTTCCTGCTTTGCATGGCTAGTGTTTCTGATTGGATGCCAAACATTTAATTTTACATTATTTAATGATGGTTTTGTTGTATTGTTTTAAATATTGTTGGGCTTTGTTTAGGGGTACAGTTATGGTACTTAGAATTCTTTTGATCTTTTTGAGGCTTGGTTTTAAGCTCTGTTAGTGCTGGTCAAGAACATACTTCAGTTTAAAGCTTATTTGCTTTCATTACTGAGGTTTTCATTACCTTCTGAACTCTATTCAGTACCCTGTGTGTTAAAAGGTCCTACTCTCGTTGATGGGAACATGAGCTCTGGGGATTGTTCTGACTACTCCTTTTCAGAGGCTTTTTCTTCAGATTCAGTAGTTTTTTCACATGCATGCACAGATCATTACTTAGCTAAAACCTTGAGGGGAATCTCTCTCCATATCTTTGAAGCTCTTTGCAGCTTCCTTCTCCCCATTTGCCCTGCAAATTCTAGCTGTTTTGGTGTTTCCCCTAACTCTGAACTCTTTTTCCTTAACTCAGTGAGACTGTTGTGCTCCAGTTGGGTTCCATCGCCTAATCCCCTCCCTGTGTTTCAGCCTTGTAACTCTACACGCAATAGAGCTTACTTTTATTTTGTTCTCTTGATGATCTCTGTCTTGAGATGGTGTTCAATGTCTGAAAATCATTGTTTCATACATTTTTTTCTAGTTTTCTAGTTGTCTAAGGTAGGAAGGTAAATACAGTCTCTGTTTTTCTGTCTTGGAAGGTATCCCTGCCTTATAGAAAATTTCATTTTAGTTTTATAAATATTTGGCTTTTCTGAGTTTTTAAATATTTATAGGACTTTGTGGGAAAAGCAGTGCATAAACTTTAATAAATTTAGGTACCTAGGGTGCATGTTCTCTCTCATGTTTTCTTCTTTTCACATATTCTCTGTGTCACACATATATTCACATCCTTTTTTATCTATTCACTGTCCTTTCATTCCTAATATGATGAGTATCAACACAATCTGTTATTGAACATCTTTGTTTAATATAAGATAGTGGTGACAAATGTTAGCTTTTCATGTTTACCCAGAAGAAAATAAGAGTGCCTTAATTTCTTTTTCCCTTTGTTTACTGAAAGGAGATAATGATTTTTAGTTATTGTTCAGTATAGAATGTTGATTCCTATATTGGTTAGAACACATACAGGCATACATCTTGTTTCATTGTGTTGCAGGCAGGGGGACCCCTTCCCTTCCAGGGCCCGAGAGTGGGCTCTTGTCTAACACTCGGAAATGAATTGTCCGAGGAGACACATGGGCTGACAAAGCAAGAGGCTTTATTGGGAAGGGGTGCCCATGTGGAGAGCAGCAGGGTAAGGGAACCCAGGAGAACTGCTCTACCACGTGGCTCGCAGTCTCTGGGTTTTATGGTGATGGGGTTAGCTTCTGGGTTGTCTCTGGCCAATCATTCTGACTCAGGGTTCTTCCTGGTGGTGCACGCGTCATTCAGCCAAGATGGATTCCAGCGAGAAGGATTCTGGGAGGTTGGTAGGACATATGGACTGGTGTCTCCTCTCCTTTTGACCTTTTCCGAATTCTTCCGGTTGGTGGTAGCTTGTTAGTTCTGTGTTCCTTACCAGGACCTCCTGTTGTAAGATAACTCAAGCAAGTGGTTACTGTCGTGTCTGGCCAGGGCAGGCGGTTTCTGTTGGTGGTTCCCTTAACAACCGCACTTTGCTTTATTGTGCTTTATTATTCTATTGTGTTTTTACAAATGGAAGGTTTGTGGTAATCCTACATCAGACAGGTCTGCGGGTGTTGTTTTTCCAACAGCATTTGCTCACTTCACGTCTCCATCACATTTTGGAACTCTTGAAATATTACAGACTTTTTCATTTTCTAATATTTGTTTTGGTGATCTGTGATCGGTGATCTTTGATGTTAGTATTGCAAAAAGGTGATGACTCACTGGAGGCTCCAGTGACGGTTAGCATTTTTTAACAAAAAAGTGTTTTTTAGTTAAGGTACGTACATTGTTTTTTTAGACATAATGCTATTGTATACTTAATAGACTACAGTATAGTGTAAACATAACTTATATGCGTTGGGAAACGAAAAAGTTTGTATGACTTGCTTTATTGTGGTATTTGCTTTATTGCTGTGATCTGGAACTGAACCTGCAATATCTTGGAGGTATGCCTATAGTGGCTGTTGTTTGAAACCCTAAGCCATGAAATACTTGAAGTTATCCCAAGATGGGGAAACAAAACAAGCTTTACTTTTGTACTAAATCCATAGTATTCCAAAGTTAATATTTTTTTAATCTGGTAAATGTACAGATTAAATATTTTTAATTATATTATTTAGCATATAAAGTCCTAATTATCTCATATATATATATATATAATGTTACACTGTTGAAAATAGAATAGCCTTGCCTGATTTTAGATTTCTAATATATCTTTTGATGAAACTGGTACAAATGGAAGATAGTGCATGGACTTTCAACTTATTCTTAAACTTATTTAAGAAGGAAAACATGCTTATTTTCTAAGAAAAAACTGAAATTTTACACTTACTGTCCATTGAATTCAGACTTGTCATGAACATGTTAATAGTAAAGCAAGTACTGTTTTAAACTCTCTTAATATTATAAAATACATTAAAACAGGGTTAATGTTGTTTAGAGGATGCATAATAAATAGGTTTGTTCTCATTTTGTGACAGTCATGAACATTTAAGTTGGAGCTAAATGTATGTCACTTAACGATTCTTGAACATCCAATTCAGTAGTTTTTCTTTATGAATAACCTAATTCCTTGCTAGATTATATTTATAGCAGTAAATATACTTATGCTTTAAAAAACCTTTCTCCTTTGTTACTTTTGAGAGAGATGTATTTAATTCCAGTAGTACATATAAATTTGGTAATGCACATTTACATTTTTGCCATAGAGCCAGGCATCTCTGAAGTATTTCAGCCAAACATTTACAATGCAAGATGGTCAAAATTAAGTAAAAGTATATAGCACCCACTAACTTGTGATCAGGCATAAGAGAGGAGGTGGAGTGTAGGTTTTCAGTACATGAATTCTTTCTAAAATTTAAATCTAATAATATTAATTTTTAATGTTTTCCTTGAAAAATTTTCTGACCTTCTTACTAGATTGCTTTTTAGACGTAATCCATGTGTATGTGTATGTGCATGTTTGTTGGTTTTAGTAAAATTGATTCATACTTCTGATGAAATTAAATTAGATGTTTTTATTATCCTCTCTGAAAGTAAATTTTGTCTAATATTAAATAATTGCTCTAAATTTGAATATAATTTTTAGTGGTTAGCAACTATTGTTAGTTCAGTAGGTATACTAACTTACTACTTTCCTGGGGTAAACATTTTACTAAAAGTTAGGTAAAAGTAAAAGTAAGACTTTAGTCTTAAAAACGACTATTTACAAATTCTTTGTAGATACCACTTTTGAATTTTTGGTCTTTCATTTTCAATTTACGTTCTTGAGTTAGCATCTCTAGAGACTATTACCTCTGCTTCGGTGATTGATTTTTTTTTTTTTTTTTTTTGTACCTGAAGTTTACAGTGCCTAGTCATTTTGGACTTATTTAGCTCTGTCCAGGTTAAGAAATAAGCCCCATTATTTTTCTGCCCTAATGTAAAAAAGCACATTCTATTAGAGCATGCATGAAATTGGAGGATTGAAGGACAAAGGCTTCCAGAAAGTTGACATGTGTTGCTACTCTTCATTGGAGTAAATTTTAATAGAATATTGAGTTAGGTTTGCATCTGTTAATCATCCTAACATTATAGGATGAATTCCCATCTTATGGCATAGGAATAAACCTCATAAACTGAATGAATAGCGGCTGTATAAATAAGCATTTTGAGGGGAGGGATTTGAAATTAGATGACTGAATCTGAATTAATTGAACATTTCTGAGACTAACAGGAGGATGTTTATTTAAAAGGAAAAAAATGTGTCAATTCAGGGCTGAACTTTTTTGTCCACTCCATTTTTATTCACTGTAAGTTTCTTTCTATGTGTGAGGTCTGGCAGACAGTTTTAATTGGAAGGGAAAGGTTTTCATATTTAATAACTTCTATCTCAAATAAAATGTCTGCCAGTCTAGCCCTCCCTGGATGGTTAAGAGGAAGATCAATTAAGATATAAAAAGAGTACTTTTTGGTTTTGTTTTCTGTGTATCGTATTGGATATTTTTGCTGCTGTTCATATGTTTACATGTTAGTAATTTTGACGGCTTTTGGATAATTCCACTCTAGAGGGAGAACTGGTGGGCGGTCCTTCCTGTGACACGACCCTTGAGTGACAGTTCTATTTGATTGCCTCCAGTACTGTGAGGAAAGGACACGACTCTATGGTGAGGACTGATGGACATACATTATCTGAGAAAAGAAACTACCAGGTAAGATCAAAAATTTTTTTCCTTTTTTCTGTTGGTCATATAGTTACATGAACTGTTTAACATGTTGTATTTAATTGGAATCAGGTTGGATACACCTGAGTTTGAAAAATTGGGGTTATAATTTTAAAAATACGTATGTTGGGTTTGACAGTTGAAATAGTGGGAACATTTTTCAGAATAAAGCATGCTTATAATATAAATGTATATTTATTCTTATAAATAATGTATATATATTATTATAATAAATGTATATACTTTTAGTGTCAGAACATAATTTTTCTGGTGTGTATATCTGTGTCAAAACTTAGATTATCTAAAACACAATTTATGACTTCATGGCTGGATTCAGAGCTAGTATTCCATAAAACAATGTTGATTGCTTTTATACGTATTATTTCTGGAAGACTAAACCTGAAGTCTTAGGATCTATTCGGGGTACTAGAGCATCACAGGAATGTAGACAAAGTTGGTTAGAGTATAGAAAAAATAGAAATGAAAATCCCAGGGTACTCAGAGACCCCAATTCTATTGAATTTGTCATTAGCTTGCTGTCCTTATAATGTTAGATTCTTGTTTTCTCATTAAGTTAGTTAATAATATCCATCCCCTATGAAATATGTAAGAATGCTGAAAGGATGGTTGAGGTGTAATATTCCTGTTTTCTTTCTGAGCTTTTAAAAGAAGGTGAATTTTAAAGATAGTGCTATTAAATAGTGATTTTAAGAACTCTTACATTTGAATTTAATTTTTTCAAAGAAAATCTGCTTTATTCATTTGATAATAATTTAATATCAAATTATGTAATGACTCAGAATACACAGTAGTTCATAGTTAAGTAGGAATAAGCTTTAGGCTTCTTTCACAAATACATATCCAGCCTCCCTCTCTCCCTTCCACCCACAAGTTTTGTTCCCTCCAGGCTGTGAAGGCAACTAGGGTGATAGCAGCAGCTTTTGTTAACTAACCATTTATCTTCTAATCATTTATTTTAGCCCAGTTAGTCTTTTCTTCCCTCAGATTGGAACAGTGAACATTGGAGAAAATTGTAAATGGGTCTTCATGGTGAGATAACAAAGAGCCTTTGAACACAAGACTTAGGTTCTGGTTTGGGCACTGTCCATAATGAAAAGTAGTGTCATATTTAACCTTTCTAGAATTTGACCTAATTTTATGTCTGAAGTTTCTTGCCAGATTTTTATAATTTTAATAAACCAGAGTAAGCTGTGGCTATGCAGAATCAGTTCTCCCTGTAACCTTTTCTGTTCTGAATTGTTTTTATAGAATTAATCAACATGGCCTCTGTTCATTACTTATACTTGCTGTAACTCCTGCCTCACAACCACTTCCAACTACCTTGACTCATAGGATTTTAATTGGTTACACTACTTGGGTTGTTGTATCTTTTGATAGATTCTGCTAAATTATTTTAAGAATGTAGTGATTCTATATTGTGTGGCTTTTCAGTGTTTATAATCCAGTTTGTAAAGCGTAAGCAGAACTTTTGTATGATCACACAGTATGATTAATTTACTTTATGGAATCATATTAATAAAGAATTCCAAATTTTACACTTAAGAAAGGAATAAAAGGAGATTATATTTTATACATGAAGGGATTTCCTAATTCATTCTACTCTAAAAAAATGGTTTAGAGTCACACTGTTTCGGTCACATTATTTACAAATAATTCATGTCTTTTAGCTTACCTGAAAATGCATTCTTGGTTAGGGTTCTTCTGCCTGAAAATATTTTCCCTTTTCTCTTTTCTTGTTACTTAGTGACAATTGGTGCATGTTGAAATATTCTTGGAAACACTTGTTTAAATTGCCATTGTAAACTTATTTGTGAAAACCTCTTTTGAAAAATACATGTATAGACATATAATTTCCTGTCTGATAATTATGATGAGTATATTAAGAGCATATGGGAAATTCAAAGGAATAGTAGGTAAATTACTAATATTTATATTGGTAGCACTAAGAGTTTGTATATGCTGAGATGAAATGATCTGGATTTTTAACAATTCCATTTTGGAGGAATTTTATTTGTTGTTTTTCATGGATAAAGTAGGATTTCTTTGTAGCTGTGTTTATACTAATTAATTTATCTTTGAGGCCTTTTGTTTTTGGAGGTTACTTGATGTCTTATAGTGTTATTTAAGCATTCTGATAATAATAAGCTAATAGTCCAGAGTTTAATAAAAAGGATAAAATTTCCCCAGTTCTCCTTTCATTGTGGACTTGATTAAAGACTTAGGAACTCATTTGGGAAGGTGCATTCCCTCAGCTTTGTGCTAAAACCTAATGACTTTTAAATGGGTGTTGGTTGAAGTATTGATTTTTCTATTGGTATCTACTTTGTGTGTTTCATTTGTCACTACGAATTTAAGCCCAGTTAAAAGTTTTTTGAGTGTGACTAGAGTAGTTGAAGTTTATTTGCATAGACAGACTGGTATATTAGTTCAGATGAGATAATTTAATTATGTAAATGGTTTATAGTTTATTCTTTTAGAAAGATTGTCAAGCTTCTTCCAAGGAAATGTAACTCCAGTTTTTAGCTAGAATTTTCTTTTCTTTCTCTAATTTACACTAATTTATTCCAACTATGAGCATGCACAAATTTAACCATATTAATTACCAGGTTAACTTACCAGTGCCTTCTTCCCCTCTCTTATATAATGCAGACGAGCTCCTAAATATTACATATAATCTTTGCACATTCTGACCCCGCATACTTTTATTTCCATTGTCTCCTCTGTTTGCTTATTGAGTAATATAAATGGAAAAGTTTTTCCATTGAGTAATATAAAACTGCTTTTAAATCTCTATGCTATGCACTTTTACACTTTAAGCCTTTACTTGTTTGGGTTCCTCTTCATGTAATGCCTCACCTTTCTTCCATGATTCAAGAATTAGGTATCAATACTTTCAGAAGCCATTCTGTGATGGGCTTCAGCATTCCTTCTCCTTGCTTTTGTAGCTTTTGTGCATACTTCTAGTTTAGTGTGTACCATGATACAATGTAGTTATGTTTATTTTTCCTTGTCTTGCTGTAGCCCCGTGCTGTCCAGTACCGTAGGCACTAGCCATAAGTGGTATTTAAATTCATTTAAACAAAATAAAATAATTTAATTTCTCAGTCACATCGACCACATTTCAAATGCTCAATAGTTACATGCTGTTAATGGCCACCATATTGAACAGTGCAGATATAGAACTTTTCCATTATTTCACAGAGTTGTATTAGACAGTGCTACTGTATGTTACAAGCGTCTTGAAAACTGGAGCCATATTTATTTTGGTACTGCCTGTACCTAGCATGGTTTCAGTTACATAATAGGTGTTCAAATGCATGTTGTTTCAATAAAATTAAAACAAAGAAAGAGGTGACAGGAAGAAACTGCGAAGTGTGCTGTGGAAAATGCCACTCATATATATATATCTCCAAGATTTTTAGAATGCTACTTTGAGGTCATCACATCATATGCTAGCTAGTTCAGTGTATGTTATTTATAAACTAGATCTAATGCATCCTAGTCTGTACATTCCTTAAGAATACCTCATTATCTAGAATACCACATTAACTTTGTGGAATGTATCCTGTCAGAGAATGATGGCAGTGATTGTATTGCTATTTCCTCCTCTCTCCCCCTGCCGTTAACTATTTTATTTCCTTTCTATTAGTTTTTTTAAATTACAGAGCTATAGAATGTGAAAGTTTACCTTCACAATTTTACTTTTAACAGTTTAGTGTGTATCTTTTCTAGTGATTATATAGGTGCAAATGTGATTTGTTGTCTTTGTTTTTAACAAATACGCGTTTTTCTACAGCTTGAGTATTGTACTTAATGGAGATATTTCCATGTCCCACCCTTCCACTGCCTCCTTCCCCAGAAGTACTCTGTTGTTTGAATTTTGTTTTATTCTTTTTGTTTTTATATTTTTATTACATATATATTTCAGTATATAGGTGCATCTTTATGTATCATGTGGCAATTTTTTGAAAAGTGGTTCCCTATATTCTGTTATTTTGAATAGGAAAAAAAATAATGACTTTCCAGCCCACCCCAAACCGTAAACAATTTCCCAGATATTGCTAAAACACTCAACACCTATCTGACATTTCAGATATCTGACAATTCTGCATAATGTAAAGCATTTAAAACACAAGTTTCCTAATTATTTAACAATCAGTGGTGCACATACAAATTCATCTGGTACGTGTGCTTCCATTCAGTATGCAAGAGTATTGTACAATACTGTATACAAATTACATTTTTTTCTTTTGCACTGCAGTAAAAATTTAATGTAAACAAGCAATGAAGTACCCCATTTCTTTTATTATAAGTGATAACACATTATTGAAAATTTTTATCTTTCTGCTATCAGGATGTATTTTACAACTGATTGTATCTTAGAGTCATAGTTGTAACATAGTAGCTTATAACCTTCTCTTGATAGCTTCTAGTATGATTGAAAACAGCACCAGCATCAAAGCACTTGGAATCTGATATATTACGTACGTTAAAGATGCATAATAAAAAGAAAACTTAAAATGGAAAAGAATTTTTGAAAAATGAATACTTAGCAATTCAAGAGTTGTCAGAATAGGTCTAGCGCGTAGAACAGAAAGACGGAGGCTTTAGACATCCTTGCTGTTTGGCCCTGGGTTAAGGTGAGCAAGAGTGAGCTGAGGAAGGAGTTTGTTCAAAAATAAGTACCTGAAATCAGTGAACTGGTTCACAGTTTATTGCTCTTGAAACTCCTGGAAACAAATGGCTGTAGCCACAGGATGAAGGAAGGGGAATAAAAAAACTCAAATTGGTGACTGTTAAGTTGTCTTCACTCGCAGTTATACAATTCCTGCTAAAATGAGATCGCTTTTGTAATTGCACTTTAAATGTGATGCTTCTGCTCATGTCACGATCGTATTATCAGCTGCAAAAGTTATTTTGACTCCATGACCTAAATATTTGTTTCAAATAAATTTTGACATTTATTTGTCATTCATGGCTCATCTTTTTCTTCTTCCTCTGGCCAACCAAAAACATCAAATTAAATGAATTCCCAAGTTCCTCATTGGTTGGTTTATTACGTGATGCTAACAATGTTGGTCTTTCTTTGAGTGCATTATATGTTCTGATACTTTTTTACTCATCTTCTGAAATCATCAAATGAGATGACATTTGTTTTCCACAAAGCAGGTTTCACTAAAGTACATGGTTCTACGGCACCCTTAGTATCTTAGTAATTTTTTCACAGTGCCCCTGGGCCAACAGAAATGTTAACAGTTTTGTTAAATTAAGTAATTAGGTCTAAACCACTTACGTAGTTCAGGTGGTATCTGATATCTGACAGATATCTGATATCTGACGTGTTCCCTGAGAAGATTTAAAATATCTGGCGGCATCCTTTTGTCTTCACTGTGGTGCTCCTTTGGGAACTTAGCTCTAGGCTTTTACACGTGAAATATTGTTTTCTCTTTCAGAAATACATTTTATATTTAAATAATTTGCCCTAATCATGAATATGGAATGTGTTCATCATTAAATAGAAAGTTAAAACATTAGTGTAGATACTTCTATCAATCAGAAAATATAGAAGCAAAGTTACTATTTTTTTAATTGAAGTATAGTTGATTTACAGTGTTGTGTTAATTACTGCTGTACAGCAAAGTGATTCAGTTATACATATATATACTTTTTAAAAAATACTCTTTTCCGTTATAGTTTATCATAGGATATTGAATATTATTCTCTGTGCTATACAGTAGGACCTTGATGTTTATTCATCCTATTGGATATATACCTATATATCAATGTATATGTCGATATATATAAAAGCTTACATCTGCTAACCCCAAGCTCCCACTCCATCCCTCCCCCAACCCCTGCCCCCTTGGTAACCACCAGTCTGTTCTCTGTGTCTGTGACTCTTTTTCATAGACAGGTTCATTTGTGTCATATTTTAGATTCCACATTTAAGTGATATCATATGGTATTTGTCTTTCTCTTTCTGCCTGACTTAGTATGATGATCTCTAGTTGCATCCATGTTGCTGCAAATGGCATTATTTCAGTCTTTTTTATGGCTGAGTAGTATTCCATTGCGTATATGTACCACATCTTCTTTATCCATTCATCTGTTGATGGACAGATGTTTCAATGTCTTGGCTATTGTAAATAGTGCTACTATAAACATGGGGGTGCATGTGTCTTCTTGAATTACAGTTTTGTCAGGGTATATGCCCAGGAGTAGGATTCCTGGATCATATGGCGACTTGAGGAACCTCCATAGTGTTTTCCATAGTGGCTGCACCAATTTATATTCCCACCACAGTGTGAGAGTGTTCCCTTTTCTCCACACCCTCTCCAGCATTTATTATTTGTAGACTTTTTAATGATGGCTATTCTGATTGGTGTGAGGTAGTACCTCATTGTAGTTTTGATTTGCATTACTCTAGTAATCAGCAATGATGAGTATCTTTTCATGTGCATATTGGCCATCTGTACGTCTTCTTCGGAGAAATGTCTAGTTAGGTCTTCTGCCCATTTTTTGATTTGATTTTGTTGTTGTTATTAAATTGTATGAGCTGTTTGTATATTTTGGAAATGAAGCCCTTGTCGGTTGCATCATTTACAAATATTTTCTCACAGTCCCTAGGTTGTCTTTTCATTTTGTTTATGGTTTCCTTTGCTGTGCAAAAGCTTGTAAGCTTGATTAGGTCCCATTTGTTTATTTTTGCTTTTATTTCTATTGCTTTGGGAGACTGACCTAAGAAAACACTGGTGCATAGTTACCTTTTAAAATATAATCTCAGGCCTTACTTAGATTCTGGGATGATTGCACTGATGGTGACAGCTTAGTTTTTTGTTTTTTTAATTTTTCTGAATTCCCATGTAAAAATAGAACAACTAGATAGAAAACCAAAACCCATGAAAACATTTGTAACAAAAACTGGGGATGAAATATCTCCATGAACCTCAAAATATAAGCAGGTGAAAGTCTAACAAAAGACCTAAATTTATCAGTTTTTATGCATGAGAACATAGAAGCATTGGGGTGTATGGACCTGGGCATAGAAGCACCTCAAAGTGGTGAAGAGACATTTTGAAAGTGGTAAGTGTGATTAGCCAATTTGAAATTGGGGAGGTTTTGCCCACTTTATTAGATCAGGGTTAAGGGACCTGTGGTGAGACCTAAAGTGACTTGAGCTGCCTAGCTATGAACTCTCAAGACTGACCCACCAGTGCTCCCTTCCAGGACCCTGTTGAGAAGTTTCTGGGAGTGGAATCAAAATTGAGCAGGATAGGGACAACAGGGACAGAGGAAAGAGAAGGAGCAGATTAAAGTGGGAGAGGGGAACAGAGCCAAGAAAACCTCAGCAAACTTGCCATTGTACTTTTAGAGACTGCATGAAAACAACAGAAGAAGGAGCTTTATGAAGTTAGAGAAGTTTTCTGAACCATGTCGTAGTCTCAAATTTTATGAAAATTAAATTTACAAAAGGTCTTCTAGGAATATGTTTAGGTGTGTTTATACCAATTTTGAGTCCCATGAACAGTGTTCATATTGATCTGACATTTAATAATGTCAAATTTTTAATTTTTCAAATTTATTGAGGTTGTTTGAGACATATTTCCCTATTGAAATTAAAAGAAGATATTCTCATGTCTTTTTAAAGATTTTTAATTTTGTCTTTCATGTTTAAATCTTTCTGAGATTGATTTTTGTATATGGTTTGAGGAGACCAAATTCCTTTTCTTGGCATAAAGATAATCAGTTATATTAGCATCATGTATTGATTTTGTTCTTTCTTCCTCCTAATCAGCAGTGCTCTGTTATAAATCAGTTCGTTTATATTTGTGGGTCTGTTTCTTATATCTATTTTATTACTTTGATGTGTTTGTCTCTGCCTGCACCAGTGTCCCACATTCTCAACTACTATAGCTTTGTGTTAAATCTTCGTGTCTGTCTCTCCACCTTGGTCTTTATTATTGTCTTCACTTTCTTGGCCTTTTGTTCAGTGACAGATTTAGAATTTGAAAAAAAAAAAGTCATTGTGTTTACAAGTGGAATTTTATTGACTTCATTTTTATTTGGGGAAGAAATGATATGTTTATGTTATTCTTCCTCTCCCTGAATTCATACACTGAGGTCTTCTGTATTTTCTCTCAATAAAGTTGTATTTTTTTTAATAATGGAATTATAAATCTTTAGGCAGAGTTATACATAAGTACTTTTGTTGCTTTTTTTGGTAAATTGTATTTTTAAAATTATATTTTATAGATGTTACTGTTATATTGACATACAGTTGACTTTTAAACTTGATTACTGTTTTCTCGGCTGCATCGGGTCTTAGTTGCGGCACACGGGGTCTTCGTTGAGGCACGCAGGATCTTCCGTTGTGGTGTGGGCTCTTTGTCAAGGGGTGCGGGCTTCTCTCTAGTTGTGGTGCACGGGCTCCAGGGCGCACGGGGTCCAGAGTACGTGGGCTCTGTAGTTTGCGGTTCTCAGGCTCTCTGGTTGAGGGGCATGAGCTCAGTAGTTGTGCTCGGGCTTAGTTGCTTCACGGCATGTGGGATCTTAGTTCCCCAACCAGGGATCAAACCCGTGTCCCCTTCGTTGGAACGTGGATTCTTTACCACTGGACCACCAGGGAAGTCCCTAAATTTTTATTCTTATAATTTATCTGTAGGTTATTAGTGGGGCAGGTTCTTTCATGTAAATAAATATATCATCTGGAAATTCCAGTTTTGATACTTTACAATTTTTATAACTTGCGTTTCTTTTCAGAACTCACTCATTTCTGATACAAGGTTGAGTAGAAGTGTTAGTAGTAGGAATCTTTCTCTTGTTACTTGTCTTACAGACTTTATCACCAGTAAATATGATGTTTGATGCAGGTTTTGGGTTTTTTTTTGTAGATATTCTTTATCAGGATTAAGAAATTATTCATAATGCTACCTATTTAAATATATTAAATATTTATATTTAAAAATAATATTTAAATATTCTTAAATATTTTTTAGCACCTTTTTTCATCCGTAAGATTGTTGACTGTGTGCCTTTTCATCTTATTTGTCACCCTTGCTTTAAATTTATTTTTTGTTTTATAGTCATCAATTTATACTCTTTAAGTTATTGATATTTCCTTTTATTCCTTAGGGTTTGTTTTACTGTTCTTTAGTCTTAAGTGTTTTTAATTTTCCAAACTTATGAGGCTTTTCTAATTATCTTCATATTGCTGACTTCTCACATATTCTGCTGTAGGTAGAGAATGTGATCAGTATGATATCAATTATTTGTTTACTTACTTGAACAAAATGCATATTGACCAGTTGGCAGGTGTATTGCTCTGTTTCCATTAGATCAAGTTCGTTAATCTTGTCTATGTCTTCTATACCCACATATTTATCATTATTTTTCACATTTTTACCATTATTTTGTTTAGATTTCGACTCTAATGTATCTTCTTTTATTTATTTAATCATTTTATACATGCTTATGTTTAATATGTGATAAATCCAGCAGCTGAAAGTTGCCACAGATCATTCTCATGTCTTTTGCTTCTTCTGGTTCTCACTTATGATACCTTGATTCCTTGTAGGTGTGTAACTTACCATTTTATGTTTCTTAGAAATCTGTGTGACTTCTTTGAGGACTAGATGAAAAGACATTTTTCCCAAGGGGATTTGTGTTTGCTTTTGCCAGTGCCTAAGACACTACCAATCCAGGAGGTTGTTTTTTTTTCCTTCCTTCCCTTCTTTCTTTATAGTATCATTTTCCTTCTACTTGAAGGACTTTAAATTTTTTTAAAGCTTTTTAAGTTATGTGTAACATAGACAACATTAAAATCATTAAATTTTTATTTAAGAATTTTGCGTTTTGTGATTCCTTTCACTGCCTGTCACCTTACCTTAGTTCCTCGAAAGTTTGAGTCATGATCTTCAAGATAGCCCCTTTAAAAAGAAAGTTGGGCTTCCCTGGTGGCGCAGTGGTTGTGCCCCGGTCCGGGAAGATCCCACATGCCGCGGAGCGGTGGGCCCGTGAGCCATGGCTGCTGAGCCTGTGCGTCCGGAGCCTGTGCTCCGCGACGGGAGAGGCCACAACAGTGAGAGGCCCGCGTACTGCAAAAAAATAAAAAAATAAAAATAAAAAAAGAAAGTTTACCTAACCCACAATTGTCATGTCAATCCACAGTTCTTTTTTTTTTTTTTGGCCGTGCTGCGTGGCACGTGGGATCCCAGTTCCCCAGCCGGGGATCAAACCTGCGCCCCCCGCAGTGGAAGCATGGAGTCTTAACCACTGGACCGCCAGGGAAGTCCCAGTCCACAGTTCTTTTAGTTGAGCTTCTTTTATCTCTGCTTGAATATGGGCATACTGATGACATACTTCAAAAATTTCCCACCTATAATCTTTAGGATCTAGTTTCTTCAAGCACTTTACTTTAGGGCCACTTTTAGGGTTAGAGTAGATGAATCTACCTGGTTCTCAATTTCACATGCCCTCTAAACATAAGTTCAAGTCATATTCACCCTAAACTATCACATCCTAGAATAGGACAGGTCTTTGGGATATTCCAATACCTAAGATAAAAAAATATGATAGTGTGTGACATTTGTTTCTCCAGAGCAATTCAGTTTTTCCACAGGTAGAGAGGTAGGGTAGAGGGGTGGTTCTTAAGTCTGACTGACAGTGTTCTGTAAGCAGGTTAAGGAAAGAAAACGGAGGATCCCACAGCTCAGAATGTAGGTCTTCACCACTCAGTTTTCAAGCCCATGCCTCACCCTCACCTATGCTTCGGCTAACTTCTAAAATTTGGAGTCTATCCACTTGGGTTTTTGTGGAGATTAAATCTTTATTATCTTACTGGGGTTGCAGGGACTGGGTATTCTTCATGATAACTGTGATAGAGAAATATTTTCAATCTAATGAGAGTCCATAGGCCCTACCCTTCTGTGCCTCAATTTGAGGTAAAAGTACATCTTATAGGGGTTTTGTTATGATTAAGTGAGGTAATATATATAAAGTGCTTTGAGTAATACCTATCATTTGGTAAACCCTCAACACATATTAGTGCTTATTTGTACCAGGCCCACTGTGTTAGGCTGCTCTAGTAGTACACTGTTCTCAAGGAGTGCATATTCCCATGGACTACAGTGCAACCCAGTGGCTCTAAGTAGTATAATTCTTCTAGTGGGATTTTTTGATAGAAAAGAGATGTGTGTTGTCTCATCATATTAAACTGTTAAGTCTGAAATACTCATGAAATAACTTTTTTTATAAAGGTAATCTAACTTGAGAAAAAGTTTGGGAAATAGAAAAAAAAAATTTTCATCTCCAAATCCTTATTTGGTACTTCTCATGGCATGGCATTCTAACCACTGAAGGTGTCTGTTAGTCTATTAGGTATTTTGGAAGTGGTTGTCAATTTCAGTGGAAAAAGGCATAAAACAACTTTATTCATATGTTTCAGAAATGCAAAAATTAACATTAATTTTTGACATAATTCCATTAATTTTTAAAATAATTGTTATGCTCATAAAATTTTCACATGTACTGTAAGCACTGCAGTGATGGGTTACTGTCAAATAACGCTCAAGTAACAGCATGTGTGGAGTAAGAGGAGGACACGTTCATGTTATGGGCCTACTCAGTGCCAGGCACTGTTCCAGATTCTGTGGAGACAGAAGTGAACAAAGAGACGAAATAAATAAATAAATTCTGTTCTCGTGGAGCTGATGTTTTAGAGTATATGAGGACATTAAACAAAATAAATAAAATGCATTGTGTATTATATTTTGATACATGCTATGGAGGAAAAATTAAAACAGGAAAGGGGATAGAGAGTGCCTAAGGGGTTGGGGAAAAGGACAGTATACTTTTAAATAGAATAAACAGTGAAGTCCTCACTAGGATGGCTCAATATATGAGTATGGTGAGGTGAAGCCATGTAGATACCTAAAAAGAAAGCATTCTTGAATGGTACAAGAAGTACAAAGGTCTGAAGACAGGAGTATGCCTTTTGTGTTTGAGGAATAGCAAGGGGAGTGGGGCAGTCGGGTAAGAACACAATAAGAGAAGGGGGAAATGGTAGGAGATTGCAGGTAATGAAGGGTAAGTTCACTAAGGCCTGGAGGCCAGAGTAATGGTGCAGGAGCATTGTAAATGTGTTTTCTTCTTTACTTCTTTTGATTTGTGATGTTCTTTATTCTGAGCATCAAATGGATAAAGTACATAAGGGTATAAATGTAAATATATTTAGCGCATTACACTGTAGATGCTCACTGAATAATGTTTACTGAATTAATTTATATGGCAAGATGTTTAGAAGTATTTTAAAAGTCCTGTGTTCCCTTGCTAAAGGAATACTTTTTATTTTTAATTGCGTCATATAACATAATTTAGGATTCTGATACTTCACTATATGTAATTTACTGTTTTAAAACATTTGCCACCTCCAATAATATTTGTTATTGAGTAGATGTTATCTTTAAATAACTTAAATGAGCATCTATTTTTATTAGCTTTAGTAGTCATAATAATCAGAGTCTAGTTTCCTCTGAATCAGTAATTTACTTTTTATATTATAAAGTGAGGATTCACATTCTCATAAAAGTCACAGTTTAAGTCCTGTATTTAGATTTATTTCTTTAAAAGTCTATGATTTTTTTATCATCTAGTTTGATTAAAGTTATTTTAGTTGAGGGGGTCCTTATTTGCTTTTATCAGAGGGGAACACTTTTAAAAAATTAGTTTCCTCCCAAGGAATATACTATTTTTTTTTTTTTTTTTTGGCCATGCTGCACAGCTTGCAAGATCTTAGTTCCCTGACCAGGGATCAAACCCCGGCCCCCAGCAGAAGTACGGAGTCCTAACCGCTGGACTTGACAGGAAATTCCCCTAAGGATATCCGTATACCGAAAGTTATCCCTGGGTTTTGAAAAGCTCATTGGCCCACTTTTAGGAATTTAAATATCAATACATCCAAATAGTCCAGCTGTCATTTTGCTGGCTGATGGTATTAATGTTAATGCGTATGAGAGCCTTAGATTTAATGTTGAGTGCTTAGGAGAGCAAGAAAGTATTCAAGGGGCAGATAGGCAGAGTATTTTAACATATTGTCTTGCACGTTTTTATGATGGCCAGGTGAGCCCTATCCTCATTTTCTGTGTGCAAGTTTATAGAAAGCTCTACTTGTGCGCTTCACCCCCCACCCTCTTTGTTTTGATTAGCACTTTGAATCAGTCTGAGGTGAATCTGGGGTTGGGGAATGATGAAGAGGTGAACAGGGAGTCATAATGTTGAAACTGGACATTCAGATCTTTATAGCATGATTTCCTTATTTTTCAAAGAGCGGAAGAATCCCATCGTTTATCATGTTCTGGTTGGACTCCTTTCTTATCGTTTGCTGGAGTTTGAACTTCAGAGCTATGGTGTCAACCCTGCTGTAGTATCTCAGGGGCGCTCCTAGTGTGGGGCTGGTGCCATGGCTCACCCTCCAACCTTTCCTTCTTCACTTCAGCCTCCAGCCCTGAGCTTTCCAATCCCCAGAGTAGCCAATGTTGAAAGAAATTGCACAGGTAAGTAGGTGGTGGGAAAGACCGGGGGAAAAATGGTGCTGTCATCAGTATTTTAAGGGTGGATGTTGGGCCATTTTGTCAGTGAGTCATTTTGTTAGTTTAAAAATATAGTGTTTCTTATAAATTATTTTTTCATAAAATTATCTCATAAATTATTAAAGTCCTAGTGTTCTAAGAAATAATTTCATTTCTTATTAGTTAGATGTGAAAGAGGGAAAACCTTAAACTGAATAAACCATTAATGTTGTAATACAAAGGAAGTTTGTTAGATTTTTTTAAAACTTCATATTCTCCACAGAGTATAGCAGGACCAGAAAACTCATGTTCAGAAAAGAAGCTAAGAGAAAAAGTCAGGGAAAGCATAAATCCATAGACTAAAAATTTTGCTACGTTTAACTTGGTATCAGAAGGAGGCATATTTTAGTTTCCTTCCACTAGCTTTAGACATGCTGTTCTTCCCTTTCCCAAAGTTTCAGGCAAGTAGCTATATTTTTAAAATTTGAAAGAATAGAAACTTCAAACATCTTTTTCCTTGAAATCTAGACAGGAAGACTGGAACATTTCTACCCATCTCTAGATTTGAGGTTAACAAAGATAAGTATAGAAGCAGTGAAGGCACAATATCTGGTACAAAGTTCAGCAAACATTTGTTGAGTGAACAAGCTCACCCAAATTGTGTGTGTGTGTGTGTGTAAAATGCTAACACTCCTGTCATTTTCTGCTTGTGTTCCTTGTATCCGAAATCATGATCTAACAATACAGATTTTTTTTTCTTAATGCAGAATTTTTAGAAATAGTTGTATAGCAGTGTAGCCCTGGGTCTGCACTACTTTGCTCACAAATAAATGCTATCATTTTAGGTTCTTCTCAGAAAGGCTTCAAAAATTGTTTCTTGGGCTTCCCTGGTGGCGCAGTGGTTGAGAGTCCGCCTGCCGATGCTGGGGCCGCGGGTTCGTGCCCTAGCCCGGGAGGATCCCATGTGCCACGGAGCAGCTGGGCCCGTGAGCCGTGGCCGCTGAGCCTGTGCGTCCGGAGCCTGTGCTCCGCGACGGGAGAGGCCACAGCAGTGAGGGGCCCGTGTACCGCAAAAAAAAAAAAAATTTGTTTCTTTAGTTCTCCCAGATCTATCCCATGTAATTCTTATTCACATTATTTCTAGATTCTTTTGCACATAACAAGACATTCAAAATTATACCCAGGAAAAATAGAATATAGCCTGTGATGGCTAACATTTCTTCAGAGAAAGTATGTCAGGATTAAAGAGATTGGGGCACCAAATATTTGGCATTTCAAGTCTCAAAGCAGGGCCTCAAAATACAGAATCCTCAGCAGTTTCTCTCTACTTTCCTCTAAGTTCGAGCATTTCTTAAATTTATTGGGAGGCTTGTAGAAATCCATATCCCCCAGCAAAGCAGACCATCCATCAGTTTCTTATGGATTCCCGCCCTCTCTCCTCTGCATTAGGGAGCGCTCCCCACGCCCACCTCTGACACTGGCGTAAGATAGTCAACCTCATTAAAAACATTTCCTTCATACTTAGAGGATTTGTTTTATATTCTAAACTTATGGGCTTTCTACTGTTATATGTTCTTCCACTTGTAATTTATAAATTTATATCTTAATATTTAAGGATAAAATATTGCTTATTTTAGTTTTAGGCCCTATTGTGTGAGTTCTCAAATCTAACTTATTGGTCATAAGGCATACCATTTATAGTTGGTTCTTCAGTTAATATATGATGGTGTGCTTTTTTTACGGTTGGCACTTTTTGAGTTATTAGTGTTTTGATTTTAGGATGATGCACGTGTCTTTTAAAGCTTGTATGTTGGTGGTTATAAGTTTGAATCTGTATGAGGCATATTGATACAGGCAACTTTTAAGAATTTGAAAAACCACAAAATCTGTTTCTTCAAGTTGAAGCATGCACAACATATTCTCCCTAGATCAAAGTCAGACTGATCAGGAGCGCTGATAGGCCTTTTGGTAATACTCTTTAGAGGGTTTGTAGATTTGGTGGGGGCACACCCTAAGGTATGGTGTACATGGTTTTGGGAATGTCATCTCAGTAAAGCAGCTTCAGGTACCAGATTTCAGTAAACAGTTTTTGGATTAGGAAGAGTGATGTGTTTTCATCGCTCTCCTGGCATGCCCTCTCTATCTTTTTATCAAATGTGAGCTACCCTGTTTTGTGGGGGATGATATCTCTTATGAAGTATTCCTGTAACCCCTGTACAGAACTCTGTGCCAAAATATTTAACTACTCTCCAAAATAATGATTGTTGATATGTTCCTATAAGCCCCTAGTTTCCTGCTGAATCACATTTCCAGTCAGTTTCCTTTGCATCTACCTGTTAACTGCCTTTTCAGTATTCATTAAGCCTTTTATTGCTCATTTATCAGGCAGTCTGCATTTACTAAAACTATGAAATGAATTGCTTTTATTTCCGTATCAATTTAAGTTGATGAATTTAGAAATTATCAATTTAAAATTTATCTAAATCTTCACTTTTTTTAGATCCATCCTAAGTAGATTAGTAAACTATTCATTATACATTTATTTATATTATATCAAGCCACAGTATTCTAGAACTAGTAGGACTTCAAGAGTAGTATGTTTTTTAATAGGAGGAAAGATCATTCTTTTCCTAAAGACTTCCAGGTATTAAATTCTTTGTTCTTTGAGGAGCTAGATTTTTTTTCTAATGTAAGTGCCTTTCTCTCCTTTATTTAATCCCATTTCTTTTCTTTTCTTTCTTTCTTTTTTTTTAGTGTTTTCCAGAACGAAATAAAATTAGGATTATTTATAACAGTTGTGAAGTAGGATTGGTAGCTCAGAATCCTATTACCAAAAAATACCACTAAAACAAATTCCTTGGGTTATAAATATTTCTAGGTGGTAGTATATCATATTTGATATAGGTGTACAGTATTCTAGTTCCATAGATTTTGGGCAGTGTCTCAGTAGATTTGACCTATCAGCTTTTCCCTCTACAAGCCAGTAATAAAGATAACCAGATTATCTTCAGATATTATGGCTTCTCGTGATTGGTTTCAATTTTGATTGACTACATCTTGATAAAGGCAGATAAATGTTAATGGAAATTGACTGTGATTTTTATTAGTTTTCTGCCTGCTTTATAAACAACAGAGAACTTGTGTGTATATGTATGGGTGTGAAGTGTTTGCTGATAGTGAATATGAAATTGGGAGGGAAAAGTAAGAAGTCAAATTTTGTATTCAGCAATCAGAGTGAAATAGTAAAATCTCCATTAGGGAAACAGTAGTAAAAGAGCAGTCCTGTCACCCGCAACCCCCACCTACATTTGGTTCTCTTTACCCTTTATAGTACAAGGTGGATGCATACTCTGTTCCTAAAGATGAAAAGTTGCTGGCTATAGAAAAGTCTTCGTACTTCAGTGTTGTGAAAGAGTTGATTTTATGATGGGACACGTGTATCAGCATGTTAACAGTAAAACTCCTGGCTACTTTAGAAATAGAATCACAAGAAAAAGTTGCCATCAGGGATTTGGTCTTGTTTTAACCCAATTGGTAAACATATTCTACTCATTTAATGCTACAGTGTCTATTTCAGTAGCTTACAATAAAAATTTAGAGTTTTGTAATAACCATTCTAATTCCTTGAGTGATTAAATTATGTTCACTGTATTTTGAAAGTAAAAATATTAGTTAATTTGGAATATGGAAATAGTAATTACTTTTTAATTGGTGTAGTGGTGGTGTTCTTTCTTTTAAGCATAATTTTATTCTAAAATTAATGTTGCTTTCTCTAAAATAGATATGATCAGTCTGGTAGAGACTAGCTTTTGTTTCACATACCTCTGTCCAGGCAGTTCATTCTCATTCTTCCGCTAAAGAGATCTTTTTTTGACATGCACAAATATTTGATGTGGCACCCTCTGCTTACCATTGTTTACTGCAAAGTAAGCCCCGCACCCATTTTTGCCCTTTAGTGCTTCTCCCGTCATGAAGCTTACAGTTTGGGGAGAATACAAACATTAAACTATTAGTTGTATCTCTCAGAGTCAGTGTAATATCGTGGTTAAAAGGGGGGACTCCAACAGATTGTCTGGGATCATATCCCGTCTCTGTCAATTATCAGATGTGGAATCTTGGGCACATCAGATATGTGACCTTGGGCAAGTTACCCAACTTCTCCAGCTCTCAGTTTTCTCATCTAAAAATGAAGACTAAATAAGTAAATACATGAGGATTACATACATGTTTATATAGTTATTACTAAGTAAATTATGAAGATTATATAAATACATTTTGAAACATTTGGAGTATATTGCCTGGTATAGTAAGTGGTCAATAAAAGTTATTTCTTATTATTGTATAATTATAGTTATGATAAAGTATTTTCAATGACTGCAAGCCAGGGGTCCTGATTCAGTATGAAAGTTTGAAAGAGTGGGAGAAAGAGCATTCTAAGTAGAGGTATCAGCCTATGCAAAGGTCTGGAGGCGGAAGAGAACTTGTGTTTGAGTAACTGAAGGTGTGGCAGTAGTCTAGTGGTGGCAGGGGACCTGTGGAGACAGTTAAGGTCAGAGAGGTTACATAGGGCCTTAATAAGCCTTATTACTGATTTGGAAAGCTGTTGAGGCATTTCAGTCAGCAGGGCCATGACTGTTAAATTTTTATTTTAAAAATTTACTTGGCTGATGTGGGAGAGTAAATTTGAGGGGAATGAGAATGGATTAATAAAGACCTGCTTGAAGGATATTGGAAATGCTTGTTCTCAGAAATGACAGAGATGGAAAGATATGGATGATTTCAATAAATATTTAGAGTTAATCTGCTCAGCTTGAGTTTTAATTGTTGAAGATGTCAGGGGTTACAGATGGCATTTTCCAGAGATTATCATGTACAGGAACAACTGTGAATAACCCAAACTAAGCTGAGGCATAAGGTTGTTGTTGGATTTTGAGATAATTACTGCTGCAAAATTATGTTAAGGTCGTGATCTCAGGAATATTGGTCTGCATCCTTTAGGGGAAATTAACAAGAGATACGAGAGTAGGAAAGTGTCAAAGTCATTGTAGTGGTTATGAATATGACATCATAGTAAAGTGTTAGTTGAGGGAAGTCTTCACCTAGATTTTTGTACCTGGCTTTCCCATCTGTATCCTTGCCCTCTTAACCTGGCATTGAAATTTAGCCTATTTTTCCTTACCACCTATCCTTACCACCTATCATTGTCCTTCCAGACATCCTCCTTGTTGGCTGTATTAAAAGTTTTGTGTTTCTGAACTTATGCCTGCTGTTTCTTATGCCAAAGTTTGCTTCATCTCCCACCCTACACTCTTCTCCTTTTTTTTAAATAAAAAAATTTTTTAACAAATTTAAATATTTGTTCAAATATTACTTTATAAGACCTTTCAGTTGTTTCCCTCAGATAGAGTTAGATATTCCCTTATTTGTGTTCCCAAAACACCTGTACAGATTTTCATACTGTAATTGTTTATTTACAGGTGTTTCTCCTAACTAGGCTGTGAGATTGTTCAAGACTTGGGGCTGTTACTCAGCTTTTGTGTTCATTAGCACAGTTTTTGGCATAATTCATATAGGAAGCCCTCAGCATGTTCACTGAAATGTGAAGGGAGATCAGTCAGAGGGCTAAAAAAAATCTAGTCCATAGCTTAAACTAAGAAGGTGATAGGTAGAATGGCAAAAAACAAATGTGAAAGCCACTGTGAAGAAAGGTTAGAATGTGATGATAATGCAGAACAGAACAGGAGAAAGTAACTCGGAAAGTCAGTTTTAAATATTACTGATTTCATTTATTAAAATGCACTTCTCATACAGAAATGTCTAGCAGCACTTTAAAATATGCTGCTGGAACGTTAAGACTGGAGATAGATTTCAAAATCAAACTATATTTGTTTGCTATCAGGAAAAGGACCACTCTGCTATGGGATGTGTTTCTGTTCCCTGGGAATAGGATTCCATGCCTGAGCCAGCATGCCACATGATAGACAATAAATGATTTTAGAGTAAGTTCCTCTCCAGAGGTCTTGCTGAAGGAAAATTGTGCAAGATTATATACCGCCCATCCTGCCTTGGATATGATCTATTTTTCACCCTTTCCTATCTGTCTACCTATCTATCTACTTATTTATCTATCTATCTAAATTTATTTTTGAAGTTTCACTTGTAAAGTGTCCTATTTTGTTTCTGTGACCATTTAAAAAGCTCCAGGCCTTGCCTCTTATTCTTTCCCTTTTGTAATTACCGTTCATCCCACCTGGATCAGGGACCACTTTACCCATCTTTGAAGTTGTTGGTTAAGATTATCTCAAGTTTGAGGTTTTATGAATTCTCTGTGAGTATTCTGAGTTACTGCATTTGGCTTTGAAATATTATATTTATATATTAAGAATGTTAGACCTTAGGAACTCATAGCCAGTCCTAATTAAGTAATGAAGGTGTTTACTGGGAACAGCCAGCCAACTTAGTGCTTCCATTCTGCTTGTCAGTTTAATTCCTCTCTACTACATTTTGAGGCCAACTCTTTTTTTGGGGGCAGGGGGGGTTGTCAGGCTAATAGAATTAGTGTAAGCTAACGTGTGTGTGTGTGTGTGTGTATCCTGATTAGTTCTTATGGAATCAAAGCAAATGTAAAATGTCTTAGTTACATGTTTTAGATCTGTATTCAAAAAAGACTTAAGAAACATTGCTTTTGGTACAATATATTTCATGTATTTTTCTTGGTGAAATCTCAGTTTTTACTTCTCCTTTGTTAAAACGTGATACGAGAGTTGAGAGAGAAGGTGGTCAGTTAACAGAATTGATATAAGCCCTTTGTATGTTTGCTTGAAGAAAGCTGACAAATTGTATATACCAAATATCTGAACAAATTTTATATGTAATGTAGAATGAAGTATGATTTTGTTTTTAAATTAGTATTTTAAATTTCTATTTATCAAATTGACTTTAATATATGTGATATAACCAGTAATTTTAATATATTTCAGTACAGTGTTGACATATCCCCTACCACTACCACTGTAGTCTGAGCCACCATCATCTCTCACCAACCTGTTTCCCTACTTCCACTCTTGTCCCCTCTTTTGTCCATTCCTTACAGAGTAGCTACGCTCATATTAAATATATACATAAATAAAATATGCCAAATTATGTCACTTAAACTGCCCACAGATCCTCTCTCTCTCTTTTTTTTTTTTTTTTTTTTTTGACTGCATCATGCAGCTTGTGGGATCTTAGTTCCCCTACCAGGTGTTGAACCTGGGCCCATGGCAGTGAAAGCACCGAGTCCTAACCACTGGACCACCAGGGAATTCCCACAAATCCTCTCTTGACTTCTCATTTCACATAGAATAAAATCCAGAGTTCCCCAGGCCTGCAAGACACATGATCTGCTCACACTAGTATCTCTGACTTCAGTTCCTACCATCTTCCACTGAATTCATTCTGTTTGAGCCGCACCACTGAGGACCTTGTTCACTTTTGCACTCACTGCTCTTCCTGTCTTTAGCTAGTTAGTTCCTTTACTTCTCTGCTTCATTGTTACTTTCCTAGTTTCACCCTTCCTGGCTAGTCTAAAATACTTTTCTACTCCATTCCATCATTCTATATGGAATACAGGACACACCCTTTAAAATTAAATAAAACTATCTTTTTTTTTTTTTTTTGACTGAGTTGGGTCTTTGTTGCTGTGCGCTGGCTTTCTCTAGCTGCAGCGAGCGGGGGCTACTCTTCCTTGTGGTGTGTGGGCTTCTCTTTGCAGTGGCTTCTCTTGTTGCAGAGCATGGGCTCTAGGCGCACGGGCTGTAGGCATGTGGACTCAGTAGTTGTGGCTCGCGGGCTCTAGAACGCAGTCTCAGTAGTTGTGGCACAGGGCTTAGTTGCTCCACGGCATGTGGGATCTTCCCGGACCAGGGCTCAAACCCGTGTCCCCTGCATTGGCAGGTAGATTCTTAACCACTGCGTCACCAGAGAAGCCCAAAATTAGCTTTTTTGTAAAACTTACTATGTTGTCCTCCTTTTTCTTTCTGATTTTGCCATGGATCAGAGAATTCTTTGTTTCATACCAGTACCCATCCCTGGGACTGGGGCTTGCATTTAAATGAAGGCAGAGTATTACACTCTAACCTCTTTTTTTTTTTTTTTTTTTTTTTTGCTGAAGCCATGTAAAAATAATTAGTATTTTCAGTGTTGTGTAATTTGGGTCGAAGCACACAAAACAAAAATGAAATTCTACATGTTTGTGTTTTCTCTCCCTCCCTCTGGCACACACACAGTGAGTCTGGGAAAATTTGGTATTGATGAAAGAGAACATTTCTGTTTTCCTCTGTCTGAGGCATTTCACGTGTTTAGTTTTGCTTTCAAAACAGTAAAACCTCTTTGCACAATATTAGAATGAAGTTTTTTTATTCAGTACAATTAATTTCAATTTTAGGATTCTAAGAGTCTGTAATTGGTTTTGATGATGAATGTTATATCACAGTTGTTAAGAGTTCACTTTGTATCCATTTGACTTATGTACGTAAAATTTGATGAGAGATATCTTGGTACGCTCCTGAAATTTTAGTGAATTCTGCAAGTTTCATGCCATTTTCCTGTGTTTATCCTTTTTTAGAATTAGAGCTCAGTAGTAATTGTCCTTTAAAGAGAATTAAATGTATCCTTAACTTTTACAAAACAAACCTTTAAAATCTCATGTGTAAAGAGTCTTAATTTGCAGACTCTAAAGTGCTTTTTTCCACTGTTACTTGTCTGAAATAAAACTCACTAAAAAACCTCTCTTTCCTATTAGGGACTACTTAGAGGGGGTTAGAGGCTAGGCATGAGGGATCCTACCTAGTCCCTAAAATTACATTCAGAGTTATAGAAGCCCTTGCCTGAGATTCACCAGGGAGTCCACTGCCCAAAGAAGATAAAGTATGTTCTAACAAATTAATAGATCCTTGAAAATATCTTTCTGTATTTCACACCTGAAGAGATATATAGCCTAAAAACATACAGCAAAGCAGTGGTTAAGTTGTCTTCAGACTGGTATTCATATTTAACTGAATAGCTTTTTCTCAGACTTCAACAGGAAGAATACTTAAATATTTGAGTTTCTTACAGATTTAACAAGGAACTTAAAATATAAAGCAATTATTAAGTAACATAGGTGTTTTCAACAAACTTGCACATCAAATTTAGCCTTAAAATCTGCATTATACCAATTCACCATGTCTACTGATTAACAGCAGTAACTACAGTGTTTCATTTTGAAATGAGAAGTAAAAGAAAGTTCCTTTTTTCTTACAGTGGAAGAAAATACCCTTATTCATAATGAGTGTACCAGACAGATGTCAAATTTGATGAGTTTTTCCCTATTTTTTTTGTGAAAAAATATAGTCACTGTGTATTCTAGTCTTTACAAGTCTATCATGACATTTCAGTTTACTTTGAACTACAGAGTACTATTAGGGATAAGACACATTGACCTTAATTAAATAACCTGTCAATTGATAGTTTTGGAAGCTTTATACAGGTCACCTTATGGAAAAAATAAAATAAAATAAAAATTAGCACAGATTTAGTAATTATCTTGATGAGGGCTCAAAATTACTCATGTTGGATATGGTAAAGACTTAAAAAGCAAAAGAGTAAGCAGGTTATGTAGTAGAGATCATAAATTTATACCAGGATGATGAGTGAAAAAATTATCCTACTATTACATGAGTGAGAGCTTGTGGCTTGAGATAAGATTTCCAGTGTGCCATTATACATGGACTCAAAAAGTGCTATATCTCAGTAAACTTAGATTGTAAGTGAAGATGATATGCTCTGGAAAACATAATTTAAAAAGTAGGTATAACAATGACAAAGACACTAATGTTGAAGATGCATGTGAAAATTTTGAATAATTAAACCCAAGCTTAATTTTTAAAAAATCTTTGTATGGGAAAATTATATTGGGTTGCCAATTTTCAAGAATAAGTAATATTTTTTCTTTTAAAATAATTGGAATCATTGCATGTGACAGACTTTAAGTTTCTCCTCTTGATTTCAGGGCCTGAAAGTAAACATTTACTACTACATTGTTATGACTTTCTCACCTGTATCATTAATTCTTAGTTGATCTGTTTCTTTATCTTAGCAATGCTCCCTTCATTTTATGTTTTCCACATAGGAGTAAGATAAAGCCTGACATTTTCCAAAACATTATTCTTGATAAAAGTAATATTTTTGTTTAGGTGACAAACAGCATGTTTGGTGCTTCAAGAAAGAAGTTTGTAGAGGGGGTCGACAGTGACTACCATGATGAAAACATGTACTACAGCCAGTCTTCTATGTTTCCGCATCGGTCAGAAAAAGATGTAAGTTAACCCGTTAAGCTGTGTTTACTCAATAGTATATGTCTGTCTCTTTCTGATTCCTGAAAAGCAGTATATGAACTGTAGAGTACCACCTTTGGTTGAGTGACTGTGTTTTAGGCATAGTGCTAGGCCCTGGGGATACAAAGATGATGAGCTTTCTTAAATTCTTATTGGAGACAAAATACTGTATGATTCTCAAGTTGAGATATGGTAATACTGTGGTAGGAAGTACTCAAAAGACATGGGGTAAACAAGGTATTACTTCTAGAACATCGATTGTTTTTTTAATTTGTGAAATAACTTGTTTTTATATTAAAACAACACTTTTATAAAGAGCAGAAAGCTGATTTGTACAGATTTAAAGATATAATGTCAGGCTGCAATGAAACCTTTCCTTTGCTTTCTGATATTCTGGTTATAATCCTAGACCTCAGATAGGCAGACCATCTCTCCTCTGTTAGCTATAGGTATGCTACAATAGAAAAGTTTTGAAGAACTGTATTCAAAAACATGGAAGATGATATATTATAGAAGTATGAGTTAAATGCTTTGGAAGGTTAGTAGTTCAGTAATCCCTTTTGGAATGAAAGGATTTAGAACACAGCCAAGTCATAATTAGCAAATAGATAAAATATTTTAAAATAAATTCCATTGTTGTTTTCAAATTCTGGTAAGCTACTTTAAATTATACGCTATATACTGTAGTCAAACCAGTTGCATTCTTGTACTTTGTACCTGCCCAACTTTTTTTCCCCTTTCAAACTTTTATAAATTTGCTATTCCTAATTTCCCTGTCTATACAGCAATTTACTCTAGATATTAATCTAATGAGATTCTTTCTGATGTTTTAAAACACTTCTAAAATTCTAAGTTTTGTAACAAATGCCATCATTTTTCATTAAAGTTGATCATTAGTAAATTACTTCCTGTGTCTTAGAATTTCACACATAGGCTTACTCAAGGTTTAAGTTAGAATTTTGGTGGGGTTTTGTTTTGTTTTGTTTTCCTGTTTTGGTGTTATTCCCCTTCCCCCCCCCCCCCCCCCGCTCCCCAGTACGCGGGCCCCTCACTGCTGTGGCCTGGCCCGTCGCGGAGCACAGGCTCTGGACGCGCAGGCCCAGCGACCATGGCCCACGGGCCCAGCCGCTCCGCGGCACGCGGGATCCTCCCGGACCGGGGCACAAACCCGTGCCCCCTGCATCGCCAGGCAGACTCCCAACTACTGCGCCACCAGGGAAGCTCTCCCCTTTATTTTTATTTGAAAATTGTGTCATTTTGGCAACAAACTATCAAGTGCATTATTAGGACTCTTTTCAAATTTTGTGTTTGGTGGCTTTCTTGTGCAGTTGAATAGCTGACAGAATAATGTCATCTAATTAATTTTCTGTTACCTTACTGCCTTTCTAGCTATTTGCTATTTGATGTAAATTATAACTGAATTATTTTTTACATAAATTTCTAAGTTTAAGTTTTGATGTTATAGTTAAATAATTTGGGATGTCTTTCCGGTAGCATCACTGCAGAAACTAATCTGCATGTGTGTTACTGTGATTGTACAGTGCAAGTTAAGATTGATACAAAAATGGTAGTGGAATATGACTTATTGATGAAAAGCATTCATTCTTATCAGGAAGATACAAAGCCTTCAAACTGAAATTCTTTAAAAAGTATGTGCAGAGAATGAATGACAGAGATGTCTGTCTTCTAGGGAACAGAAATACTGTATTATATGTCAGAATTTTTTAGTCAGAATTATTACATATATACATATGTTGGTTACTATTCCAGATTGTCACAGAAATAACAGAATGATTTGTTTCACAAAACTTTTTTTTAAAATTAATTAATAAGGTAGTAAGACATGGAGATTAAAACAGGACAGATATGGGTTTGGATCTTGGCTTTGCCTATTAGCAAGAACTTCTCCAAGCCTCAGTTTTTTCATCTGAAAATGGGAATAATAATATAGTAGCTACTTATAAATTTCTGTGTTGCTGATACTTTTTTCATTACAAAATAGTAAGGGGTATTGCACAAATTTTAGAAAATATGCGTGGGGTCGGGGAGGGGGAAAATTACCAATAATGCTAGTCGGGAATAATTTACGGGTAAAATTTTGATTCTATATTTCACATATTTTTATTTCAAACTATATTAGTAGTTAAATCTCTGGGCCATATTGACATGTCTTTCACTAGAAAGTTTGCACCAATTTTTACTCTCATCAGCACTCTCTGTGCCCTTGAGAATACCAGCTTTTAAGTTTTTACAGATAGACAAAAGAAACTTACTGTTTTAATGTGCAGTAAAACATTGCTTAATTTACACACACACACACACACACACACACAGGGCAATATGTCTTTTCCGTGTAGATGACCTTTTTTTTTTTTTTGATTCAATCCCTTAATTTATGTGAGAATCAATTATATTATTTATAAATAGCAAACAAATAACACATACCTCAGGATCATTTAATGAACAATTTTACATGTAACCTAAACCATTATATACTATATATGCTAATACAATATATAATATATTGCATACATCTAATAATGTGGGCATATATATTTATAAGAATTTTTAATATACTTAATTTCAACTTAGTAATTAGTATAATTATTATCATCTGTTTTTCCCCTCTTTTTTTAACATCTTTATTGGAGTATAATTGCTTTACAATGGTGTGTTAGTTTCTGCTTTATAACAAAGTGAATCAGTTATACATATACATATGTTCCCATATCTCTTCCCTCTTGCACCTCCCTCCGTCCCACCCTCCCTATCCCACCCCTCCAGGCGGTCACAAAGCACCGAGCTGATCTCCCTGTGCTATGCGGCTGCTTCCCACTAGCTATCTACCTTACGTTTGGTAGTGTATATATGTCCATGCAACTCTCTCGCTTTGTCACAGTTTACCCTTCCCCGTCCCCATATCCTCAAGTCCATTCTCTAGTAGGTCTGTGTCTTTATTCCTGTCTTACCCCTAGGTTCTTCATGACATTTTTTTTTCTTAAATTCCATATATATGTGTTAGCATACGGTATTTGTCTTTCTCTTTCTGACTTCACTCTGTATGACAGACTCTAGGTCCATACACCTCATTACAAATAGCTCAATTTCGTTTCTTTTTATGGCTGAGTAATATTCCATTGCATATATGCATTTTTATTTCTTCCTTTGTGGATTACTGTTTTTGTGCCATTTTCTGTTTCTCTATTGAGCTGATGTCTTGTTTATTTGTTTGTGTTTTCCATATATTAAGGTTAATAACCTCTTGTCATAAGTAGTTTTTCAGTTTTTTGCTTTTAGGTTTTTTTAATACAAAATTATTTATCATTTTTATTGAATTTGACTTATCAGTTTTGTGTGGGTTTTTTGGTTTTAATGTTTTCAGTTTTTGAGATCATACCTAGGAAGACTTTCCCCACCTACTTTCTTCTAGCATTTTTGTGCTTAATTCTACACATATAACTTACATTCATTAGAAGTGTGTTTTGGATTAAGGTGTGAATTTTGTGGTGCCAGATTACCCTCCTCGTGCCACCCCCCCACCCCCATAAGGTTATCTGGTATCCAGTTTTTTTATAGTTTAGATCACAGGTTAGAAGACTTTTCCATAAAGAACCAGATAGTAAATATTTTAGACTTTGTGGGCCAAGAGGCTAAATAAAGAATAATATGTAGGTACTTATATAACCATTTAAAATGTGAAAAATCATTCTTAATTTATGCACCCTACAAATATAAGCAGTGTGCTGGATTTGGCCTGCATTCAGTAAATTGCCCGCCCCTGAGTTAGACCATTCATTTATGGCTAATTGGAATTCTCCCTTATATATATACTAATGTCTGATTTTTTGGGCCTGTTTCTTAACTCTTGTTCTGTATATCATATTGATTCTTTGGAAGAACTACAACATAGTTGAATAGCTGTAGCTTTATAGGCAATTTTCACATCTTAGGTAAGGTCTTTCACATCCTTTACAAAAATGTTTTTGACTGTTGCACATTTATACTGATGTTTACCTTCTTTCAGAAGAGTATGTCTCTCTTCTGTTTCTGTTCTTTATGCCGTTTAAGAAGTAGGGTTTTATGGTTGCCGTTTTCATTACATTTTTCTAATTGGTTTTTACTGATACATGAAATAGTTTGTATGTGTATATATTTATTTTATAACTACCTTACAAAACTCTTTTTATTAGTTTTTGTTGATTGGGAGTATGGGCTCTGGACATTCTATTTTATGAGTTTATATCTCAGTCACATGGTTTACTAGCTGTGTCCTTGGGCAGGTTACTCAGTCTCTGTATGTCTCAGTTTTCTCATCTATAAAATAAGAAAAATAGCACATGTCTAATGGGTGGTGGTTTTAAGGACTGAATGATAACTGTATGCAAAACTTATAGAAGACCAAATAGTAAATATTAAATGTTGCTACTATAATGAATAATAATAACATTATGCCATGGATTCTTTTGGTTTTTTTAGTAGTTATGTATATCATCTGCAGATAATGATTATTTTGTGCTTTATAAGGCTTTTAAAGAGAAAAAATTTAAACATAATAAAATGACTGGGATAATTTTGTATTCTTTTCCTTCCTGGCAACAGTGAGAAAATTATTTTAAATTGTAACTTATGATAAAGGAAAACTGGCCAGTAGTTGAGTGAATCTTTAAGCCAACTATCAAAAAAAAACCCCAAAAGCAAAAAGACCCCCAAAACCTAACCAATTCCTGATTTACCCTAACCATAGAGCATAAAACGTAATTGTTTCTTCATCATATGCATGGTTATAGAAGTATTTGGTAAACTGTTCTTTATAAGATTGTGTGGATTAAATTGCTAAGTATTTCTTTAGAGCTACTTCATTTCAAGAGCTACTTATTTCAAGAGATGCCTGTACATGTATGTGTCTTTCAAAAGAATGCTGAATTTGCTGTTTTTGAGGTATAAAAGTAATATAAATTACAGATATATTACTTAAATGTTTTCACAAGATTAAGTAAATCGTAGGCAGATGTGGGCTTGATTTCTCCCTTTCCCTTTTCCTTTTTTGAATCTTAGCGCTGTCATTTATTAGCTCTGTGGCTTTGGGAAAGTTATATGACCTCTTCTGTGCCTTGGTTTCCTTATCTATACGTAAAGCTTGGATACTGATAGTTCGTGTATCATGTAATTGTGTGATTTTTAATTATTTGTTTTTAATTATAATCTTTTTTTGGAGACTTATAGAAAATGAAAAACATTCATATAAGACACAATAGACAACTCTTTGGGAGCGGTATAATCTAAGCAATTTTAGGGTTTTCTTAAAAACTATCTGTATTTTGATTGCTAACGTATTTTCTAGTCTTTTGAGTCTTTGTTGCACTCATTTGGTGATTCTTAAGCATAATCATTTTAGACACACAAACTTGTGGGAACCTCTTTTCCCTTGTTTTAGTATGTGCTATAAAGACATGAAATGTAGCACCTATCCTTACTTTAAAAAAAAAAAAACTCATGAAACTGATTAGACTACTTCCTTGTTTTGACAAATGGCAACCATTTTCAACTCGTACCTAACTTTCATACTTGTGTTAGCCTACAGCAATTATGGCAACTAGGATTTCTCTCAGGCCAATTTATAATAAATATTTTGTTAAAATCTAGTATAAAATAAGGATACCTTCTATCACCATTATTGTTGTCATCCTCATGATTAGTGTTTAACTACATAGAAAGTCATCCTGGCTGACTCTCTGGCTCATTGAATTTGTTTCTGTCTCAGGACCTTGCGGTTAGTTTTTTCAGATCTTCACATGGTATTCTCTCTCACTACATCCAGGTATCTGTTAATCTATCTTACCCGAGAAGCCTTTCTGATCACTCTTTTCCTAAGTAGCTTGTATATACTATCAGTACTACTACTACTATATCCTAACTTCTTTCTTGCATTTTAACAGTTACAGCAACTATCTCTTCCTGAAGTATGTATTTATTAATTATTTATTCTCCTGTGAACTACACTAGAATTTAAGTTTAACAAAGGCAAGGACCTTGCCTCTCTAGTTCACTGCTGTGTTCTTAGAACTTATTATAAGGTGTAGGAGATAGTGGACTCTTACTGAGTCTTTTTGTTAGAGAAAGGGAAGGAAATGAATCGATGTTGAAAATAACAAAATTAATTATTTGCAGATACAATTGTTTACCTAAAAAACTCAAAAATAACCTTTAAAACTTTTAATTTGAATGTATATAAGTATGTCAAAATTTTATATGGCAACAATAACCTAATAGAGTTAAATGTAAATAAATCAGACTTTAAAGAAATTAGAATTAAATGTCAAACGATTTGAAGGCAGTGTTCTAAAAAATTCATTGCCATTTAAATAATCTTCAAACTCTGTATTTTAAAGATAAAAAGGGAGTTTTTATAATCTCCTATTTATAAAGGGAGTTAAAATGATATACTTAAAAGATACAACAAATTTTGATACATCTACAAAAATAATTAGAAAATTTTTCATCCAGTAATAACAATCATAAAAAATCATAGTCAGAAAATACCATTTTATTCCTCTCATACTAGCAAAGAGGGTTTTTGTTGTTGTTGGTTGGTTTTTTGGTTTTTGTTTTTAAGTGGAAGAGTAGCCATTATCTGTGAGGGAACATTGAAGTAACTGCTGTGGAAGCATAATTAATACAAACTTTGTAGAAAACAGTTTAGCAATGCATATTAAGAGCCTTTAATATACCTTTAAATTTGTGCTTTGGCTCTAACCTAAGATTCACACAATATAATATAGAGATCTTCGTTGCCATACTTTCTTTAGTATGTTCTGAATGTTAAATGTTCTATAGGAATTAATTACATTGACTATTTCAACATATATTACACTTTCTGAAAATGTTATTTTTGAAAACTTAATGTTTTAATCAAAATTACTTGAAATATCTGGTAAACTCATAATTTGTTATTGATTTCTGATTCATAAGCTACCAGGTCCTATGACTTACTATTTTGTTTTTCTGCCTGTTTCCTCTCTTGTCCCTTTCTTCTTTTGGTCTTTTTAATATATTATCTTCTAATAGTCTTTCTTTTTGTTTACTAGATTTCATTCTGACTTCAGTGGTTTCTTATTTTTTTTAACCATACTGTTTTTAATTTTTAAATGTTTTTCAGATTCTGTCTAGATTTAAAACTTTCTTTGTTTTTTTTTCTGTTTGTAGATATGATATAGTCAAAATCATATTTCTTTGTTGTTTTCATCCTGGAATAAATAACAGAATGCTAGGAATTACATTATCACCATACCTTTAAGTATATTGTACAATGAATTTTTAAGGAACACTTAAAAACTTATATATTTCATTTTTAAATTGCTTTTGTGGTCAGGGAATTTTTATTTAATGAAACTTTGTTGCATTTTGAAGTCATTTTTTATGTAGAAAATTATTTCTTGACCATACTGATTTTAATGTTTCTTGAAATAGGTTTTGTGATTGAAGGTACATTTTATTGGAGGGAATAATTGCAAGAGGTGATCACAATTGGGAACCATGAGGGGGATAGAATAATTAACACTTCTTTCCTGTAATGGATTGCTGGAAGGAGCCAGATTGGCCTATTATTAAGTTTTTCAAATATACATTTTGTAAAACAAAATAATTTTAGAGTTTTTTTGGTCATGGATTTCAGAATTATATCTAGTAACAGTGGAAATATTTTAGAAGTACAGTTTCTAACTTGTTGATTTCCTTGATATTCTGTATATTAAGCAAAAGGATAAAGGAGCTCTTTGTTGAGTCAGGAAAATAACTTGTATTACATTACTGTTTCTTCTAGTTGCTTTATTGTTATTTGAATGAAGTGTTGTATTATAGACTGTTTGAGAAATGAGGAAGAATGTAGTTGTTATAACGGTTTTAGACTGGGAACACAGTAACCTGCTTATTGGTTTCAGCATTCTACTGATTGTGTGACATTTAGTCTTTTTCTACTATTTTCCCCCTCTAAGAACACAAGTTCTGCTCCTTATTTTATCTAGAATTCATTTGATAAACTTCTTTCTTTAGCTTCTTAAGCAAAAATGAATATAAAATTAGGGTACTATTCAATAAATTCCCCTAAGGCTGCCCCTCTGATTGCTATTGATGAGAGTCCTGCATTGGGAGGAAGATTAGATTACTAGCAGCAGCTGCTACCATTTATTGAACACTTAATATGTGTATTTCTTATCTAATTTAATCTTCACTTCAACTCTATAAGGTAGGTAGTGTTATTTCCATCTTACAGGAAGGAAACAGAGGCTCGGCTCTCCCATAGGTAAGAGGCAGAATCAGGATTCAAACCTAGATTTTTTTTCTGACTCAAAGCCGGGCTCTTTCCACTTATGCTTATATTCCCTACTCTAATATATCTCTTGATCTAAAGTTCTATATTTTTCTAAGAAATTTACCTGTATACAATTAACTTTCAGCAGGTAAAAAATTATATAAATTTTCTATCGTCTGTTAATTGTAGTTATTTCTGTGCCAGAGTACGTTTCTTGTGTATTTTCTTTGCGCTTGTAAATAGCATTTCTACCCCATAATCCTTCATTGTATGTTAAATCCATTTTAAAATCCATTTTTAGCACTGATATATTTCATGAATCATGCTTTCAGAGTTTAAAAATATATACCGCTAGGATTGATTTTATAAGAAATTATATATTTGCATTTTGACACATTTTGAAGCAGTCATTTTAACATTGGTTTGTATAGCTGATCAATGCTTATTTTACTTGGATGGTTTGAAGGTTATAAACCATTAAACAAACTGCTTTCATGTTTCTGTAAAGCATTGTTTACTAACCTTCATGTACTCACACATAGAGAGAATGATAATATTTAATATGTCATACTGGTAAATGGGTCACCCTGCTGCTCTTCGACTCAAATATTTGGCCCAGGAAGCCATTCCCCCTTTACCTTCATGTTGTGTCATCTTCTCTACTTTATCTCCCAGTGCTGAGAGGAGTGATATGTTGGCATAGCAGAACTCACTTGTGGATGTATAACCTTTGTGAGAAAGTAGACTATAAAATGTCTGTTCTTTGGAGTTATGTGCTCAATAAACATACACATTTCTGGGAAAAGTAAAATTTTTAGTGGTCCGTTCTAGAATGTTCACATTATGGATCATTCTAAGTCATGGATTCATGCTGGCCAGCATCTTTTATGTGAAGCCTTTGGAAACTATACTCCTTTACTTTTGTTTATAGCTTATAATGATAACAGAAAATCACGATTGTTAAGGGATTTTATTATAAACATTTTTCTTTCTTTCACCAACTAAAGCTTCATTGTATGTTACATATGTTCTTTGATCTTGTTCTTGCAATTTAGAAATGAACCTTTAATGTGCTTAAAATATTTGCGGTTATGTGGTAATAGTAATGATAATTGTACCTAACAAAATAACTTGGTCAGGCATAAAATGCGTATTCTTTCAGTTTAACTGTTTATATTGTATACCCTCCAGATTTCAGAAGGAATATTTATAAGGTTTGATGCTTTTTTAGAAAATTTGTTACTATATTTAAATACTGCTGTGTTTAGTAACTTAGCCCAACCCCAGAAGAGTCTGGTGTATGTCATTAGTTTAAAGCTACTGTTGTATAAAAACTTCTGTGAATTTCAGAATAATTAAAACAATTTAGAATTTTGACATGAAAATAGCATGAAATGTGTATTGTATAAACCTCTACTGTTTAAATATTTTTCCCCCTGGCTTTCCTACTGCGGTCAATGTCAGCCCAGTTCTTCAATGGAAACCAGAGAGGCCTCTGATAGTTCCCTGTCTGGTGATTCTCCACCCATCTCTTTTCCCCTATATCTCACCCATTTCAATAGGACTCCTTCATAGTCGCAGTTCTCCTGTTCTAGCTTAGTATCTTACCATTTCCATCCAGTTTTGCGGTTGGAATTATCTTCCCAAAGCACAGTTTGATCATGTCACTTCTTGGCTTAAAATTATTTTTTCTCTTTATCGCCATAGTTAGAGCCGGCTTTGCATAACATTTAAGAAGACCTTTTGCATCTGGTCCCATCACTCTCTTATTTCCCATTCTTCTATTCCCCAGTGTGCGTAGGGTAGACCTTATCTCCCTTCCCTAATTACCCTTTGTTCAGTCACTGACGTTTCTTATTTTGTTTGTATTCTAATGATGTCACTAACTTTTATCGCACTCACTGCATAGTCTCACACTGGAAGACCCCTCATCTGTACCCACATCAGATGTTACCATTCTACAAAGTATTCCTGTTACCTCACCCTTTTTTAGAAATATCTTCCTCCAGTGATACTTTATACTTCCTTAAGAGCACTTACCACACTGTGCCTTGAAACATAGTTGTGTAATTCATTCTGTCCTTCCACTAGATTATAACCCTTTTGATGACGTAGCTCATCTTATTTAATTACAGTGTTTTGATGGTTGCTTAATATAAGACAGGGAATACACAGACATGCACTTACACGTACACATTTTCATTTACTCAGTTTAAGTATCTAGTTTTTTATAGCACTGCCACATGCAGTGCTAGTCTCTATGAAGAAGTAAAAAATGAATATAACATGACTTCAAAGAATTTTTATTCTAGGAAGAAAAGATGATGCAAAAACTTGAAAGGCATTGTACACAAGTGCCATGAATGTACATGCAATGTACATTATATACCATGTCTATACATATTTGTAAGTATTTTGGGTTTGTCCTTTGGTATTGTGTCACCTCTCCACGTACCTGGTTGTGTGTATGTTTGTTAGAGTTTTCTACCCATTTGATACACATTTCTGTATAAAAATCGGTAACTATTACAAAATACAAAACTTTTTTATTTAGGTAATTTTATTTTCAACTTTAATAAACTGAATTTAGAATTTAGCTTAATATATTATTTAAGAATCAAGTAATTTTACTTAAATTTAGACTTTTTGAAATACTGTCTTCATGTATTTGTTAGCCTAGTTTGCTTTTTTTTAAAGTGAGGTAATGATGCTGTCATAGTTTCATTTAGAGTAACTGGGGAAAAAAAACTTTGTAGCGATCAAAAATTAATTTTATTTGCATAGTTTGATGTCATGCAATTGTGATACGCTCTTAAGTAACATGGAATTTATTATGCAATGTTTTTGTTTTTCTGAAGATTGGGAAATATGGATTTGATTCTCACATGATATGTTGTACAGATTTGTAAAGTGTCAGTGCAATGTTCTGTGTACTTTCTTTATGCTCTAATATAATTAATTTGTTTCTAGATGCTGGCATCACCATCTACATCAGGTCAGCTGTCTCAGTTTGGGGCAAGTTTATACGGGCAACAAAGTAAGAATTTTGTATTTATTCTGGGATACTTTATTTAAAGAAAAAAAATACCTACCAAATAAAGAATAATGCTGCCCTTGTGGGTTTATTCTAGGGTTTAAAAGGAAAGGTATTTAATTTTCAGTTTTTCTTATTTTACTTAGCGAAAAACCTCGTTATTTCAGACCTTTCTAATTCAAGATTATTTGGATACAGGGTAGACCAAAATTTATTTCTTCATCTTTTGTATGTGTATGTTCCTTTGCAGTATTTTTGAAGAAGATTTGCTAAACAAATTAAAAATAGACATTCTCTATGTTTTCAGTTGGAGGAAGTTAAAGGTTTTTTGACTGGTCAGTTAAGTAGGTTGTTCTGTTTGTGTTTTTTGGTCTTATTATTAATGTAAGCCCATTACCTAGCAGTTTGTGAAATGTTCTCTTTGTTTAGCAAATACTTCTTTTACTTTGGCTCAGTCTGGGTATACAATCTCTGTTTTTGACTAACAGTTCAAAGCTTTTTCCATATACAAGATTTTATTTCTTTTATGTGTTGTAATACTTTTATAGCTCTCAGCACAGTGCCTGGCGCATAGTAAGCGCTCAATAAATGTTAACTATTATTATGACATAATTTTTATAAAACTAAATTATAAAATTTTCCTTTTTTAAATTAATTTTCCAAACTTTTATATATTAATAAGATTTGTCATATATTTTAATGTCAGAGGCTGCTGATCTCTCATCTCTGTAGTGGGAGGGGAGTGCTAAAAGGGATGTAAATTCTCATCAAAGATTACAGAATAATAGGGTAACTGAAGCAGACAATCTGATGACCAAATAATTTAACCACCTTCAAATAAAAATCAGTTATGTGATTTGGAACTCTTTCCCAGTATAATAAAAGGCAAAGTTTTGATAGATATAAGAGTAGTTTGTCATACCACTTTACCCTTCAATTTTATTTTGAAATTTAGTAAGAGGAAAAAACTTATTTTGTTAGACAAATATAGTTTCCATCTATTTTTTTTCTCTCTACCTCTTGTGGCATTCTTTTTGCTATGAAACACAATTTTGTTAGTACAGAATTAGTAAGGAAAATTATTAATTACAGATAATAGCTTTCCTCTAGTTAAGTAGAAAACATTTTTAAGCCTTTTATTACACAAAAAAGATGTTGCTTATTTATCAGCAAATGTTCATTCTAGTTATTGAGGGAATATTATTAGCTAGCAGTTTGTTTCGTTTGGACTGTTTTTGTTTGAAGCCTACTACTTTCACCTTTCTGGTAACCCTTACGTTCGAAATATCTAGTTAAATTTTAAAGCTACCCTTTATTTCTATGCAAAGAACTGACATTCCTTTCTTTTTAAAGCCCACAATTTATCACAGCAGAAAGTAGATAGTGGAATAGAGAAAAGTTACATTTGAGAAGCCAAGGTTATTTAATGAAGGAGAATGGTAATTATTTTACAATATAATGAGCTATATCGACTTTGAAAATCTGATCTAATTTTTTTAACCTACAAATGTGAAGTTATAATTGGGCTAAGTTATAGAATGGATTAGGTTTGGAATATAATTATTTCATTGGTAAGGTAGACATTTATTGACTTAATTTGTGTACATGATTGTGCTGATGGTTAAGGATATACAAAGATTAATAAATGAAGAAAGTTATTTTCATTAGGAAAAGTATTTTAAGGTACTTAGTAATTTAAAAAGAAGTTACATATGACAAATATTTCCTGTTGGAGTTTAGTAATTTAAAAAGAAGTTACATATGACAGATATTTCCTGTTGGAGTTTAGTATAATAAATGGCTTTATTATTGTAGCATTGATGAACCAGCATTTTCAATTCATGGCTCACTCTTTTAACTGACATTGTAGGTATTAACTTATTTTAAAAAATGAGCCTTAGATCAACTGAAACTGAAATGTCTCAAGTCAGGGTACAATTATTCCTTTCTAGTGCACAGATCTAGAAGCTACAACTAGTAAAATAAAATAAAACAGAGCCTGAATTCCTAGTCACTGTCTGTTAGGATAGAACTGACAGGGCCAGATAAGTCTCTCAGCTGGTAAGTAGTTTGAACACACACCTCAGAGAGGAGAACACCAGCTACCATGTAGGACTTGAGGGTCAGGGCTTCGGTAGTATAAGTAAGTCAGAAAGATAAAACTTGAGGGGCTGACCTTATTTAATAAAGGATGGGGAGATAGAATAAGTAGGTGGGAATAGATTCATGATGTTATTCTTATGGCAGCTAACTTTAATTGTGCATTAGGCTTGATATTACAAAGTTCTTTTGCCCCCCAAGTGTATTGAGTACCACCATTAACTCTGTATTCAGATTGGCAAAGTTCAGTAGGAATTTGAGCCATTAAAATGGAGGTTTACTATCTGTTTTGTGTTCTTGATGATTAGAGAGATTAGAGGTGGAGAAGGAAGAGTGCCCTCTCCAAAACTGAGACTCACTGAGTTTAAAACAAGGGAAGGAATTCCTCTTGGAATGGATACCGAGCTGCTTAAAGCGACTTTTCGCCAGATTTGGGTAGAAGTGATTGTATAGTACACAAGGGTACCCAGAAAATGCTGGATTAGGAGCTTGTGTGATCATGGGTTCTAGTACAGTATAGTTGTATCCAAATATGTAACTTTTCATCAAGGGTTTATGTGACTACTGTGCATCAAGTGGTAACTGTAGAAGCTGGTGAATGGAATCTTGTATTCAAGTTGCATGATACTCTCTACTTGTTCTCTACTTTTGCGTAAGATTTTAAGTACACTGTCTAGCTTTAAAGTCCCCTGGACTCCCTGAAGCGGTGTACTAGATGAGAATGAACAGGGAGCCAGGAATTAATTTCCCTGGATAGTCAATGCATTGAAATTAAGTGGTAGTATCATTGGTGTGACTTTTTCTTTCTTACCAACAGGATTTAGGGCCTTGGAGGATTTGAGAAAAAGCAGTACTTCTTTTTTTTTTTTTTTTTTTGGCGGTACACGGGCCTCTCACTGTTGTGGTCCCGCCGCGGAGCACAGGCCCCGGATGTGCAGGCTCAGCGGCCATGGCCCACGGGCCCAGCCGCTCCGCGGCACGTGGGATCCTCCCAGACCGGGGCACGAACCCGTGTCCCCTGCATCAGCAGGCGGACTCTCAACCACTGCGCCACCAGGGAAGCCCAAAGGAGTACTTCTTATATGCCTATAATCTAGCCACATAGGTTAGCTAGCTGTCTGAATGAATCCATTATATACATTTGTATCTGAATTCTCGGAGGACCCAGACCACTAGCTGGGAAAGGAAATAAACTTCTCTTTCTGGGATCCGGACTCCTGGCTTAAAAGCAGTGGCATAGCCTTATGCTTTCAACAACATCCCTTTGGCCTCCTATTTTAAGAATACATATATGAAAGCTACTTGTTTTGTGGAGAACCAGAGCACAGGTGGAATGGTTCAGAAATAATGCTGTTGACAGTATAGTTAGGCATGTGACACATTTTGGTAGCTTTCAGGAAATAGGATCATTTAACAGATACTTGAATTAATAATGAATGCCCTGGGAGTTCTTGCTCTCTAGAAGCATTTTATAGTTGGGGAGGTCAAGACATATTTATATGCAGAGTGTTAAATACCATAGGTTAAAAGGTATCATGTTGAATGATATGGACAGACTTGCGGATTGGAGAGAAAAGCACAGTAAGCTACAGTGGTACGGGAAAGGTTCAAAAAGGAGGTAGGAATTGAGTTTAACAGATATTTTTGAGTGCCTACCGTATATATTGCATCATGCTAGAGACTGCAGATGTGTTGTAGAAGAGAGCATTCTCTTTTATGCCATCTCTGTACAGTGTATATATGTCTTCGGTGTTGCTGTGTTTATTTATTGCATGTCTTCATTGCCTTTGTATCCTCAATACTCTGTACACGATAGGCACTCACTAAATGTTTGTTGAATGCATGATGAACAAGATATGGTCCTTATATATAAAATCTAGTAGGATAAATACACAAGTTATTTTTCCTACAAAATAGAGGAAGAAGTACAGAGTTTTCTGGGTACTTGAAAGGTAGGAGTAATCACATACCTTAAATGATCAGGACAGGATTTACAGATGAGGTCATGTTTAACATTGTCCTTGAAGAGACTATGAGTAAGGTTGTTTTAGTAGTGGGAACAAAATCTGCAGCATGGGATAAATTTTTGAGTGGTTTGCTTTATCAAGACAAGGGAAATCTATTAGGCTGTTACATTGGTTTCAGTCAAGAAGTACAAATCTTCACAATTTTATGGAATCTATCTCAAGATATTTGCTGCTTTTCAAGTTCAAGAACACAGCTATAACATACTCTTTTTCCCCAGAAAGCACCTATTTATAGGTGAAAACCATTATTACTTCATTAGACTATCTCATTTTATCTTACCTTTAGGACCACCTGTTGATTTTCTTTCCATAGGCATGTTTCATCCCCCCACCCAACCCTCACTCCCCAAAAGCTAATAGTTATTCAGTATTTTCTATGTGTCAGGTGCTATGTTAAGTACTTGATATAAATATAAACCCATTTAATCTTCACAACAACCCGATTAAAGGTTAAGGGACTTGCCTAGGGAGTAAGTAGTAGAGCCAGGATTGCCTTACTTTGTACGTTTTACTATGTGAGCATGAGTTGAGAACAGCAGTTTCTTTGAAACCTAGATGCTACATATTACTTACTGAATGTCATGACCCTAGAAAGCAGTTTGCACACAGTAGAAACTGCATATGTTAAATCCACAGATTCCAAGAGTCTGCTGACTAAGGCATTATGATAGGATTTATTGTGTTATTTATCTAGTACCTACCATGAGTGAAGAATTATTCCAGGATTGAAGAGTATGGCAAATAACAATGTTCCTGCTTTCATGGAGCTTATATTTTAATGAAGGAAGACAGAGAATAAGCATGCAAATAAATTTATTTACTTAGTAAATAAATAATATTCTGATAATAAGTACTATAAAAAATTGTCAGGTTAATGGATGAGTGGATGGGATCAATAGTTTTCGAGCAGACAAAGAGGCTGTCTCTGAGGCAGTAGTATTTGAATGGAAACCAGTCTGTTGAGAAGTGGAAGCCCTTGGAAAGATCTGGGGAAGAACTTTTCAGGTACAAGCAAATGCAAATGGTCTTACTCATGAGAATGTAAGAATGAACTTCATGTGTTAAAGGATGAATGAGAGGGCCAGTATAATGAACAAAGAAAGTGAAAGGTTAATGGGTAGCAGGTGTCAGGTCATGGAGTCTTGTAAAGATTTGGTAAAGCATTTGGATTTATTCTAAGTTTAATGGGAAGGATTTTAAGATACAGTTTCATTTTTAAAAGATCACCTTGCTGTGTAGAAAATGGACTGAGTGGAGGAGGGACAAGTGACAAGAAAAAGAGAAAGACAATTAGTGCAGTAGTCCAGGCAGGAAAGTAGGGTGGCTTTGGACTAGTGCTAGAGGTGTTGAGAAATGGTTAGATTTGGGATATTTTGGACATAGAGCTAATATGAGTTGGGGATGTGGGATATGAAAGCAAGAGAGGGATCAAGGATGATCTCTAAGGTTAGAGACCTGCATTACTTTGAAAGGGTGCTGCTAATGTACCATGCAAACTTAGGTTAAGGAGGAGGAGTGCAAAGTATATGTAGGAGATTCACACAGCTGTTCCACAGATGGAGTGCCACCTGCTGTAAAGATCCAGCCAGATGTTTGGGACTCCCGGCTGGTTCTAACACAGCAGCAACTTCTCATAGTTGAGGATTTTGAAGCCAGATTAGCTCCATCCATGCTTGTCTCATACATCCTTACTACCCAGAAGGTAAGCCCACTCTTCCTCCAGGCATGTTACTTGTCCTCATTTTCATATATCTTGCAGTTTTCTCAGACCAAACTGGTGTGACATCTTTATTCCCCTGACTCCTCATCACCACCAGCAAATGCCTGGCTAGGTCTCTTTCATTATTCAGTTCATGTACAGTATTGTCTAGGAAACATGTTCTGATCCCAGATTCATTCTGCTTTCATGTCTGAGCGTTGCCCCACATATACACCAAGTACAGTGTACATGTACTGCATGTAAACACCTTGATCATAGCAGTTTGTTTTTTGGTTTTTTTTTTTTGTTTGTTTTCTTTTTTAAATAGTCTTGTATATCTCTGTAGAACAAGAGGAGGGAAAGTATTCTAGGTTGGGAGAAGGATATGAGTAAAGATACCGGGGCATATTTTGGGGAGGGGACTAGGGAAATTACAAAGAAGATTGTCAGTCAAGTATGTGGTATCTAAAAAGAGTTTGTATCGGGGTGAGTAAAGTATTAAAATTGATTAGAAGAGTATTATGTCAGTTATATCTCAATAAAGCTGGGAAAAATAAAGATTAGAAGAATCTTTTGGGTCTTGACAGAGCATTTTAAAGACAACACTGTGATTGGATTTAATTTTAGAACAGTGATTCTCAACCCTGACTGCCCTTCTAGAAACACCTAAAGAGTTTAAAAAATCCCACTGCCCATGAATTTCCCAGACCCCGACTAAGTCACAGTTTCTGGGTGTGGGACCCAGATATTAAAGTTTTCCACATGATGTGAAGGTTAGCAACTACTTCAAGAAGCGGAAAGTGTGATTGGTTGAAAAAAGGTATTGAAATTAGAGTCAAGAAATTGGATCATGGTTTTTTTTGTTTGTTTGTTTTTGTGTGTGTGTGTGGTTTTTTGCTTTGTATTTTTTGTTTTTTGGGTTTTTTTGCTGCATCAGCAGCATGCAGGATCTTAGTTCCCTGACCAGGGATCAATCCCATGCCCCCTGCAGTGGAAGCGCAGAGTCTTAACCACTGGACCACCAGGGAAGTCCCTGGATCATGGTTTTTATTCTTCATTTTTTGTGATCTTGGGCAAATCACTTAATGCCTGATGTTAGTTCATCTATAATTAAGTTGAAATGATCTTCATCTGTAACTTGGTTGGATGCTCTCTGGAGACTTTTCTGTCTCTAAAATACTTTGATTTTAATGAAGGAAATTGTATAATGAAATAGTGTTACAGGGAAGATTAACCAGCTAGGTTCAGAACAAGTTGGAGGTAAGAAGACATGGGGACAGGTTGGAGGTAAGAAAATGGTTGCCCTTTATGTGTGGGCAAGACAGTGAGTTTAGGGAAGGTAGCTGCTTTGGGAATGGAATGGGGGATACTTCAAGCCCTCTTGCATCAATTAAAAATTGTCTCCCTTCTCCTTAAAAATTTCAGGAGACTTCATTTAAGTATGAGTATTCAAGGATTTGGTTGCTGGTATTTTTTTTCTTATAGCTTGTATTATTATTAATATTGTTAATCTTTAGCAAAAGATTGAATAAAGCATGGCATATCATGCCATAACTATTTAAGGAATGTGCTGTTAATCAGTTTGTGCAATGGAAGTAATTCATGGAAACATTTCTTAGGTCATTCTTTTGGATTTCTGAAAAATGATCAATAAAGAATTCAATTCATTCTTTGTTTAGCACCCTGCCAAATAGGAAATAGGAATCTACTTAGAATATGTTCATGTATTCCTTCTAATATGGTATTATCCTTTATTATCACTTTGTCAAATAGAAAGGAAACTTTGCTTCAAAACTGTAACCTTTTAAACTGCCTTATAACTGTTTTTTTGATCATTCTTTTATTCCTTGTCTATAAAAAGGGGATAAATACCTTCTCTATAATATTTTATAAGGAGATGAAGTAGCATAGTGCTTCACATATTTCTTAGGTGCTTGATAAAATTTAATTCTGCTGCCCTTCCAGTGCACAAGCTCAGGCATACATATTTATGTTTTTCTACTTGTAGTTATTTTGTGTCATTTTTTTTAAGCTAATTTTTTTATTCCCCCTCTTCCCCCTTTCAGCTTACATGTCTTCTTCTTGGTATAACATTTTAGATAATTTTCTATCATGTTTCTAATTATACTAGTAAAAGTAAAATTTTCCCTCCCTTGACCGTACCCAGTTGTAATAGTTTGACTCAAGCAACTCAAATTTAATGACCATGTATTTTTGTTTCCTAGAAATAAATCTTTCTCTGTTCCTACTCAGTGGTATTAATTCTATATGTTTTAAAGGAATTCAGTTTTTAAATTAAATTTAAAATAACTCAATTATGAAGTATTCAAGGGTTGATGATCCAGTTTGAAATTGATGCATTCCTCTCTTCTCTTTTGATTTTTTTTTTTTCCTACCCACCAGGTTCAATAAAATGCAACTCAGAGCTTTTGAATTTATTAGCTGTTTTTATGAATCAAGTGTTTTTTAAAGAAAAAATAAAAGTAAATGCTAATCTTTGAGTTCTTTATTTCATATTGTCTTCCTCTACTCTCCTTACTATAAATTAAGTGTGCCAATCCTTAATTGACTAAATATATTACCTTACGCATTCTTGTTTCCTTCTCCAAAATTTTTTTTGCTGATGTTCAGATAATCTCCAGTCTCTAAAATATTTCTGAAGTTATGTATTTTCATAATACAGCATAGAATAATAAGTATATGAAGGGTTGAAGTAAACAAATCTCATGAGTCTTTAGAAGGGCTTATTGAAGAGCCAAAGGGTGCAATTTTTTGGAACATGTATGTTTATAATGTTGAAGGTGTAGAGAGTGAATGGGAAGGCAAAGTAAATGTGGAGGAAAAGAAAACTTGACAGGTATAGAGAAGAAGAGAAAGAAAATGGAGGGAAGAGATAAGAGATGTTGGTTTAGAAAAAGTTTGAGGTAAACATATTCAGAAAAAGAAAGCAAGAGAAAAAAAAAGAATAGATAAAAGGTGTTACAAGTCAGTAGGTACTCACAAGGGTGCTCATTTAGTGTTTTGTTGGGCTCCCATAGGGCTGCCATTAAGAACACTAGGAGTCTTGGTTCTTTGTGTCACCTTGGAGAAGTCAGTTAACTTATCTGAGGCTCAGGCATCTGTAAAATGTGAACATTGGATTAGGTTTCTTGGTTGTCAGTAACTGTGAGAAACATTCCTATGGGAAATTTGCAGCTATAGCTGACTTTAGAACAGCATATTTAGGGAAAAGGATGTAAGCTCCCTGAGGGTAGGAGCTTTTTCTATCTTATTCACTGTTGTATCCCCAGCAGCTAACACAGTGCTTGATGCATGGTAGGCACACAATAAATGTTTGTTGAGTAAGTGATGTGAAAAGTGTCATGTTGGTGGTTCATTACGGGAGCATCTAGAGGGCCTAGAGGAAAACTAGTGTGCTTGAGAAAAGGAAAAGACTGGTATCTTCTGAAGAAATCTTACATAGGCTGGTTTTTAATCTCTTGTTCTTCCTTATCTTGTCCCAAATTCAGAGAAGGTGGCTGTAGCTAGCGCTATACTCGTGGTCACAAAACTTGTAGTGACCAGACATACATATAATGACTAAACCAACATATGATCTAGATCAGTTCCCTTTGTGTGACTTAAAGAAATGCAGAACCAAGTTCAGGTCTTCATGGTATATGAGTACACATAGAATATAACAGCTATATTGAGTTGGATTTATTGGCTTTGTTCAGTTGAGAAGCAGTTAGGCTGCAAGCTGAGTACTGAAGCTGGCAGATTCCAGTGAAATCTTTGTGATTCACTGGTATCCCTAGGTTACAAAGCGTTACTGTTACAAACAGGTAACTGTTATGCAAAAAGATAAATTTGCAGAGATATTTTAAGGAAAATATTCAGAACATAATATATATATTCCAATTTTTGGAAGTCATAGTTTCAGAATATTCAGGTCTTTGAAATTCTTGGACCTAAAACTAGACCAAAAAGTAGGGAGGGAGTAACTTTAAATCCCTATCGCTAAAAGTCCTCTACTTATTCACTAACTCTCATTCTATCTTACCACTTTTATTTAACCTCCAGTTCAGAATGTTTGGTTGACTGATGTGCCATTCCACAACAGACTAGTAACAGAAGGCACCAAAATGTGTGAGTAAGGAAGATGGAGGCGAGGAGGCATATTGACATCCATAGGCAGGTGTGATGACAAAATAAGTGATAGCTGAACAACCTTGCTTTGACGGATAAAAGGGGGAAAAAACATCCAGAACATTAAATATCCACAATAATTATTCTGAATCATTAACAAAATAATAATTTATATTTCATATTAACACAAGGCAGGAAACAATAAGTTTATCCCAGATGGTTAATTTTTCTTTTTAATGTTTTGTTTCTGAATGGTAAACTCTTCAGTAGGTTTTGAAAAATACACATATTGGAACACATCCATTCCCACATCTGGCTCCAGAAATACTAGACAAATAAAGGTCATTCATTGTACTTTGAAATCTTTTAAAATGTTATATATTCTTGTCTCTTATAGCTATATCAGGTTGAGTTTTTAACAGTTGCTGACATTTTATGTTGTGTTTGTAAAAAATTGTAATGTTGAGAAGTATGTATGTGTAAATAGTAATAAAGAGACTTTTTCTTAAATGCATTTGAAAAGGATCATATAAAAATTAAAGCTCCTTCAGCAAAGTGGGGATTAAATGTCTGCGTACCTCAGTTATGATTTAAAACATAAAAACACACAAGATTGCAAATTTCTTAAAGGCATATTTGTACAAAATGTTTTTATTCTGAAACATAAGTCATCTAATTTGTTATAGTCATTGGTAGACAGTTTATTGTAAAATAGAAATATGCAAAGAAGATAGAAATATGAAAGCAAAGAAGAAATATGAAAGAATAATGGAAGCAATATGAAAATTCATAATATTAAATTTCAGACATACATTTTTGTTAAAATCAGAGTCTATTTGGAGTGAAATGAATATTTCCATTTAAAATTTGCATATTATATTAACATTAGGTCAGTTTTTAATGTTTTAAATTACCAACTCCAGAAGATGGATAACAATTTCATTCCTGATGGCAATGAATTTCCTTCTTCTGAATTTTTTTAATAGGTGCACTAGGCCTTCCAATGAGGGGGATGAGCAACAATACCCCTCAGTTAAATCGCAGCTTATCACAAGGCACTCAGTTACCGAGCCACGTCACGCCAACAACAGGGGTACCAACAATGTCACTTCACACGCCTCCATCTCCAAGCAGGTATTTATTGATGGACCAGAATTTTTCTCAAAATGTATCTTTGTAGATTAAGCAAGCTTTTTAGTTTTTTAATAAGGTAACTAATTATTTGATTTTCTGGTTCAGTGCCTTTCACTGAGGAAAAGAAAGTTGATACCCTATGCTCATTTTATTTCATTGCAAATTGATAAGTATAGTGTAAGATGCTTTTATCTTGCAGCTAGGGTATTGGTTATTAGCTGGGATGGGTATCAAGGATTAATCACCACCTGGGGGGCTTTTTTCAAAAGCATGCTCTCCTCCTCAAAGGAGGACGTGCAATTTCAGATCACTCCTCAGATAATTCTGTTTATTGCTCCCTCACCACACATCCATTGCTCTAGTGAGAATAAAACAAAACAGATTTACAAAAATGGTGCATATTAGTTTGAAGAAGCTAGAATGACATACATTTGGAATGAAATTATTCTGAATATATATGTGAAATACATTTGTATTTTATGTCATAGTCACACCAATAGTTCTCTCATCTTCGATATCACCATATATTCTTCTGTGATTTGCCCTTTCTTGTTGGTTTGTTTACTTTGGCTTTTCAAAGAGCTTTTTTTTTCTTTTCAAATGACCAGACAAAAGAGTTAAATGAATAAAAATTAGCAATGCAATTTGAAAGTATATTTGAGATTCTAGGATTAGGCCAATTGATTATTTACAGAGAATTTTAATGAGTGATTGTAGAGAGCTTATTTAGTATAATGGACTTCTTTTTCAGGGGTATTTTGCCTATGAATCCTAGGAATATGATGAACCACTCCCAGGTTGGTCAGGGCATTGGAATTCCTAGCAGGACAAATAGCATGAGCAGTTCAGGGTTAGGTAGCCCCAACAGAAGCTCGCCAAGCATAATATGTATGCCAAAGCAGCAGCCTTCTCGACAGCCTTTTACTGTGAACAGGTAAGATGTTTATTGATACTGTGTATTAATTGTTCTTTCTGGGTATTTTCAAATTTGCCTTTTCATATTCAACGTTCTGTTCTTGAGTCTTGGCTTCTGTTTCATAAGTGTGTTTCATCATATATTTTGACCAAAGCTTCTCTTTCTGTTACATATCACAACTTTAACCTCCCAAACTAAAGACATGTTCTTTTGAAAATCAGTTTGCTTTTTTGTTACTGTTGTTAGAAAAGGATTGTTCTTAGGTTGCCAACCGGCAAATTTTTGTTGATATGTCCTTCCTCTATTAAATGAGGCTGGTCACCTGTGTGGTAAGAGCTTCATACCTATCAATAGGACTGGAGACATATTTGACTATTACTGCCTTGCTTCATTTATGCTTTGGTTAAGTTGCTTTTCAACTGAATTTCAGTTTTGTTCTTTGGAGACTTAATGACAAAGACTTTTTGAAGACTACATCTGTAGTATTTGAAAATAGTGTCATGTCCTGGGATTTAAAAAGATGAATTTGCGCTTTTCACTCCTTTTTGCACTGGTCATTGCATACACTGCTATGCAAATAATAGTTAACAATATGAAAAACAGTTACCCATTTTGTTAGGATTTTAAAGCTATTCAGGTAATTTATATGAGAGTTATGTCTACAATAGGGCTTTCTTTACTGTAAAAAAAAAGCATTTTAGTTTAATTGTTCATTTTTTTTAATGGGGAATATGGGGAGAAAGGATGTTGCTATCATCAAAGCCATTTAATTCACTTTCTTTTATCTAATACTCGTAAATTCTGAATTAAAATAGGTTATTAGCACATTTCCTTTTTAATCTTCATCCCATAACCTCCAATTCTTACTTTTATTTAGACTTATGAGTACTTCTTTTATAATTTGACTGCTCTTTTAATTTTTACAGAAGTTATTTTTGTAAAGGGTTATCAAAATTCTCATCTCCTTGACGTTTCCTAATGATATAATACTTCTTGGGCTTTAACACATCTTTCTGCATTCTTGTAGTATCGTTCATTGAATGTATGTTTAAATTTTTTGCCTTTCCATATTTTTTCACATTCTAGTTTTTAAAAAATACTTTGCTTATAAATTGTCAATGAAGTATGGGTCTCTAAAGCCCTGCTTATTATTATTGATAAGTTGTATGTATTATGGAATGTTTTCATCTCTTACTACTTATTCGGTGTTTGAGGATACCTATATCATCAGCAGTTCTAACATGCTATTAAACAGAAGTTTCTGTTGACTTTTCTGCTCTTCTCTAGAGTGTTTCACCAACTGCATTATTTTATGAAAATATTGTTTGGCCATAGTTAGTTTTATAAATCTAGGCAAAAAATTAAAAACCCAGTCATCTTCAAATAGTTTAACCTTACTCATAACAGTAATACACTGTCTTTTATCAGATTATTTGATGTGAAAGTTGCATACTTTCATTTTAGAATTTGCATTAACGATTCTTGTTGACATGCTTAATTAGTCTGGCCCTTGCTTTAAATTCAGCCTTATTTTTTGTTTGTTTGTTTTCCCGTGTTTAGGCTTGTGCAAAAAAGGGAAGCTGTGGTAACTATTTACCAAGTACCTTACTTTAGAATTAAGAGCACTATGGAGAGATTTTTATTTTTAAGTAGCTAAAAGATGAACTAGATGATGTGTTTTAGAACACTGAATTCAGTTAAAGAAAAGCACCATTTAATTCACGTCAGCTGAACACTTACTGAGTGCCTTTTGTAGCCTCCTGAATGCTAAGGGCAGGAGATGCAAAGAAGTATATGACATGAACCCTGTCCATGAGGAGTTTATGTTCTAGTTGGGAAAGACAGACTGTATGAAAGATCTTTTATGAAAAGTAATAATAGCACATTTTACCAGTAGTGGAAGAAAAACAGGTATTCAGGAACAGTAGTCTTAAACTAAATTGCCTATTTTTGAGGTTTATTACTTCTTCCATTATATCCAGTAAGTTGGCTCTCCAAGTATACAAAACTATACCCTTAATCTCTATTTTCCTCAAGGCGTATATAAATTCTTTGCTTTCTGTTTTTTAATTCATCTGTTTAAGATGTTTTGGTTCTCAGTTGTTCATGAAAGGACTTTAGGGAAGCTTTAAGTAACAATAAAGATTCAACTCAAAAAAAATTAGTATTTGTTTTTAAACATGTTGTTTTATATGAGGAGATCAAAAGTAAACACTTTTGTTTTTCTTCATCTGAAAGTTAGTGTTCTTACTGTATATCTAAAATTATTTTCTATGTACCCAGTATGTCTGGATTTGGAATGAACAGGAATCAGGCATTTGGAATGAATAACTCCTTATCAAGTAACATTTTTAATGGAACAGGTAAGCTTATTCTGGAGCCAGTACCCTATAAAAATACGATAGATCTTGAAATATAAAGCAATTCAACATACTAGTCAAAATATTAAAGGAATTTTTGTGTTAAGATGATAGAACTTAATATAGGGAGAATTTGACAGGAAATAGGATTTAATTCAGTGAACAGTTGAAAGATAGTTAAATATATTTTTTTCACTTGGCATGTTAATAGCACAGTGTTATAACGTCAGATTTATTTCCTTAACATCTGGAGAAAGCGTAAACATTTACTTAGTCTGTACTGGTGCCTCAGAATCTTTTTTGCTTCAAGAGTTTTTCCTATCTCAGTCCTGTCACTACAGTCTAAACTAGGTTGAGTGGTATGGCATTCTGGCTATAGAGACCCAGATTGAAGAAACCTTTAAAATTATATGGAGCACTTACAATTTTTTCTTAATAGTTTTAATAATACTAATTTTGGCATTTAACTCTTAACAAATTTTTAATCCAGTTTTATGTGTAAAATTCAGAGTTTAATTACATGGAAAACCAATTCTGATTTTGACAGTAAAGAATTCTTGCAGTCTGTTGGTTTATTTCTTTCATCAGCTGCTTCAGACAGAAGAGAACAGGAGGCTTTGTTGCTCTTCTGCTTCAGGTTTCACCTTCTTCCACCCTTGCCTCCAAACCCTTTCCTGAAAAGGAAATAGAGGATGTTTTATGGTCATAGGAGCAAAGATGAATATGATTGTTGAGAGAGAAATACACGTGAAGGAAGTGGAAGGTGAAAGAATGATCAATGAAATGGGGCGTACGTGAAAGCACGAGAAGATTTAGTAATTGAAATGACATTTCTGGCTATCGGCTTTTAATTTTTCAGTGTTATTGTATGTATAGTAGCATAGATTGACCAAGTGAGACTTTAAAATGTCAAATTTTAGCATTTAAAGTTTTGCGTTCTAATGGGAAATACCCTATTTCATTGTTCCTCAAATGCAGATTTTTTTCATATTTTAATATCTCTGAAATTAGGCTGCATATCATAGTTTAATTAGCGAGGTTTTTTCCCCCTAAATGAACCATAAAGTAACAGTGTGTCTCACAGTGCCATCTTATATTCTGAATTATGGTTTATACACTTCTGTAAATTTTAGAATTATTTTTAAGTCATTTTTAACTAAGTATATTTTACACTAGGAAAATTGTTTCCAAGTCTTAACCCTAAAAATAAAAATTTGTGAGTTAATACTATTTTTAGGTTAAAATTATTCTCAAATAACATATGGTAGTTTTAAACTCCATCTTAGAGGACCTGAAGAAGTGTGTTAAAAGTTAATACTTATTGAAAGTTTTTAGTTAATTTGTAATCAAGTAATTCAAGAGATTGCTTTTTAAATTAAAGCACTATATAAATTGTTAATGTCTATTGTTGCCCTTTTATATAGTAATATCTTTTTAAAATTCAGAATTCATGAACTGCAATTTCTTTAAAAACAATGGGTATGAATGATTTTATCTTTTACCCTTCATAAATTTAAATTGTCACCTGACTTGGAATGTAACTATTTCCTATCAACAAAGTAATCTTGAGTTAATAGTTTCTTTCTGAGATTCTTCTAATTATGAAACTTAGAGAAAAATTAACTGGAAAAGGGGGCAAAATAAATTGAAAATGGTTATAATAAACTAGATGAAACAGATTAAAGAAAAAGTATAGTGCAGGGTAAAGCTAAGCTAGAAAATAAGTTCTTCAAAAATTAAGAGTATAAGATTATAAGAATAATAGAATAATAAATGTTGAGAAGAGATCAAGGTGACGATTAAAATAGGCAAAGTAGAAATGTTGGGTTAAATTTATTTTTTAAAAGGAAAGAAACTGATTTTTTTAAATTCAAAATGAACAAAAATAAATTTTATTCATTCCTTATTTATTGAGCGCCTACTGTGTAATAGGTAATATAAACTTCTGGGCTTTGTATCATATTCTCATACAATTCACTCACTAGACATGGGAACCCTACATTGACCTACGTTCTCCACCCTACTTTATACCCTCAGCTGCAAAACACACGTGCACGCACGCGTGCACACGCACACACATTTCACACACTCACGTGCATACACATTTGTGTATGGGACTAATAGGCCACAGGAAAAAAGAAGTCCTTAGGGCTTCTGCTTCCATTGCCTATGCCTCAAATATGATTCAGGCTATCTGCAGGAGGCAGTGTCATTATCACACCTATGTTATAAATGAAGCTCCAAGCATTCCAGATACAACCTCTGCTTTTGGATACAATGAAAGAGTAGTTTTATCGCAACAGTCTCCCCTCTTGCTAACTAACAACGTATAACTTGAGTACCATCTTTCACAGGGGAAATAGTGTATCACCTTACTCCTTATTCTCTGTTAAGTCTCTAGGATTTGGGATTTTTATTATGCTAGTAAGTACATATTGCTTTGCTGAATTGTTCATAAAATTCTTTCACATGAAGTCAATCCACAAATATTTATTGTACATTTACATATGCCAAGTACAGTGCTGTACATTGTTTAGGAAGAAGGCACTGTTATTTCAAACTTTATTATAGTTGGTCTTTAATAACCTCTTTAAAATGTTTGTAGAATCAGTAACTAGTGTTTTTTCTTATTATTTAGATGGAAGTGAAAATGTGACAGGATTGGACCTTTCAGATTTTCCAGCATTAGCAGACCGAAATAGAAGGGAAGGAAGTGGTAACCCAACTCCATTAATAAACCCCTTGGCTGGAAGAGCTCCTTATGGTAATTAATTAAGCTTTTTAATTATGGCCAGTGAAAACTTTCTGTTGCACGCACGTACACATATATATGTGTACGTATATGCATGTGTGTGTACACACATGTATTTATGTGTTTTCTAATCAGAGTAGTGTAATTTTGTCAGAGTTGATAAATGCAAAGTGCTTTTTTCTCCCAGAATACCATGATAGCAAAGTTAAATGGGAAAACTTAATTTGTATAGAAATCCCAAAAGGAAGTCTTCATTGGTATTCAGAAGTTATTTTCTTCTGGCATTTCTTTCTTAATTCACCTTAATAATGATTCTATGGTCTTCCTCTTCTCAATTCATCACACATTTTTTAAAAGAATACATTCCCACATTCCTAATGATTAATAATGACTAACCATACATTAACAATTTTTTCTAAGCCAGTTTCTCAACCTCCACACTACTGACATTTGAGTAGGTAGTTTCTTGTAAATGAGGGGCTGTCCTGTGCATTGTAGAATATTTAGCAACATCCCTGGCCTCTGCCTACTCGCTGCCAGTAGCACCACCCACCCACCCCCGCATTGTGACAACCACAGATCTCTCCAGATTTTGACAAATGTCTCATGGGGGAAAAAATTACCTCCTGTTGAGAACTGCCGTGGGTCATGTATAGTTTATGTAGACTCTTGGTCACCATTAATACCCTTTTTCACTGTCTTTAATAAATAAGAGATTTGGCTAATAGATGCTAAATGAACTAGACATGAAAATTATATAACAGGAATATAACCGTATTCTTTTTATCCTTTGCACATACTTGTTTGCTTTTGGTAGAATCTGATACAGACCAGTAGCAGAAACAATGAACTTAGAGGGATCATTTCATCACTTTTCTAAGATAACTATTTTTCCCATTTTCAACCAAGAGGGATTTCTGTGGCTTTCAAAATATGAATACAAATAACAACATGTGAAGAAGGGAAAAATTTATTATTAAGAGTTTCCTAATTAGCCTCCCCCCCCAGAAAAAAACAAAAATGATCTGCCCTGGAAGTTGAGTACCTAGCTACTTGATTCTCAGTTCAGACTCTAATGTTTTTAACCTTTCCTCATAGGTCCATTTTTTCATCCCTTTAATCATTCCCGTTGCTCTCCTTGGACCATCTCTAGTTTCTCCATATCGTTCTTGAATTGTGGAGCCCCAAACTGGATATTGTTCTCCAATAAGGGCCTGACTAATGCCAAGTATAGTGGGAGGATTACTTCCCAGTTCTTGCATGTTTTACATCTATTACATGGAGTCCAAGAAAATCTGAAATAATATGGAGTTGTTTTATAATTGATTGCAATTTGCTCACCCTGTAAGTCACTTTCAAGTAGAATACTGACATGTTCTTTAAAATTTATTTTGTTCATTTGTATTTGACAATTAACTGGTATTTATAATAACTAGTCAAATATTTAAAGCAAGTTTTTAAACCAAAAATTTCCGTAATTATTACCAATATCAAATTATGTTTTTTCAGCATCTGTATATGACATTAGATTAGAATTATAAGATTACCACTTATTTCCCTTGTATTATTTTGTATATTTAGCTATTAATCAGTATATAAGAATTTAGTTATTCATTGTTACCCAGAACACCAATTTTTTGAAGTGTGCTTTCATAGCGTAATTTAAAAATCCTTTTGGTATATTATTGTGAGAAAAGTTAACTTTTTATAATTTGTAGCAAAATATCATAAATATCAATTGCAATTCTCTGGATTATTTTCATTACATAGTTGGAATGGTAACAAAACCAGCAAATGAGCAATCCCAGGACTTCTCAATACACAACGAAGATTTTCCCGCGTTACCTGGTTCCAGTTATAAAGATCCAACATCAAGTAATGATGACAGTAAATCTGTAAGTAACTGAGAATTATGTATGTGAATTATATAGTTTTTTCCCTTCAGATTTCTGTTATATTAATAACAGTTTTGTACACTATATTAAGGACTTATTAAGTACTATTGTGAAATTGTTTATCTTGAATATCTGTAATAACCTAACTTCTGAAGAATGTGGAAAACCTTTATAACTTAGAAGATAGCCTATTTTTTTCCCTATTTCATATAGGTTTGCAAATTTCTGTTGAACTTCTCAGAGTTAATTTAGACTTTTATTGTAGTCCCTGTCAGCTGGATCCCATGAAGTTTGATATTATAGCCTTCTAAGGAGCTGTGTTTTTCTTGAGTAAGTTTTCTCCTTGAAGAATCTTTATACACATTTTATTCCTGTGTTGATTCAGCCAACCCAGCTTCCTCTTTCTGACTTAACAAGTGTGTTTATTTCTTCCACATTTCACTGAAAATAGCTTTTTGTGTGTGTGATGGGAGTTGTATATTGTTAAAATAATTGATAAAAGAAGATTACTGGGTAAGAATTAAAATAAATATGAATTTTAAAAGTTCATAATTAAAATTTAAAAAATAAAAAGTTCGTATTTTCTAACTTATCTTGGAGGTTTTTATGGTGATGTTTTAGGTAATGTACTATATTTAGTTTGTCTTCTAAATATACTTCTAAAATATACTTGTAAAAATACTAATAAAGTATTGAGGAGTGTAACTCAAGAGTATCCCAAAATGAAAAGTTCTGAGATAGAGAGGCTTTTTTTGTCTGTGACTGAAGATCTGAGATAAATAAGAATATTTTCCATATATTTCTTGTCCTTTAAGTACTCAAATATGTACAATACAGGATTTATTTGTATACCATGGCACAGTTGTGGAAACAAAAAATTTCATGTAGAACTTGAAAAACAGGTAATAATTTACTACCAACTTAAATATAATAAAAAATGAATAGAAAAGTACTAGTATATGAACTTGAAATTTTTACACATAACAAATTTTAATGTCACATTTAATTTTTTTCATGTTAGAATTTGAATACATCTGGCAAGACAACTTCAAGTACAGATGGACCCAAATTCCCTGGAGATAAAAGTTCAACAACACAAAATAATAACCAGCAGAAAAAAGGGATCCAGGTGTTACCTGATGGTGGGACTCTATAAAATATATCAAAGATATTATAGAATTCACTTTTTTAACTTTTTCCTCAAAGATAAAAATGACTGTGTTTTTCTTATCCAGGTCGGGTTACTAACATTCCCCAAGGGATGGTGACAGACCAGTTTGGAATGATTGGCCTGTTAACATTTATCAGGGCAGCAGAGACAGACCCAGGAATGGTACATCTTGCATTAGGAAGTGACTTAACAACATTAGGCCTCAATCTGAACTCTCCTGAGTAAGTTTCTTTCTTTTCTCCCTACATTTGTGTATAGTACCTCCCTGCAGTTTTTAATTTCATGTCTGCAAATTATATTACCTGCTGCCACTCATTGTTGCTGGTATTTGCTGACTCTTTGGGTCATTCCCTCTTATATTAGTTCCTGGATCACTCTCACTTTATAGTAATATTCCTCTTATAATTTAGCAGTTTCAATATACACATATATGGTCTTTTCTAAATCCTGAAATCCTAGCTTCTTGAATTTCTCTCCTCCAAAAGTCGTACCCTTCATCATACCTCAGCTGCTCACTTCTTTAGTCATCCCTTTGACTTCGTCATTTTTGGTGACCTCAGTTTCTCTGTAAGATTGTGCTGCCATGCCACTTCCTGTTTTCCATTTCTCTCCCTCTTCTACGGGCTCCTGTAATCATTAGATTCCATTGGGACCTTCATCCCACTGATTCTTGTACCTTTTTACTGTTCCTCAACATCCCTGTCTCTCTTCCCCTTAGATGAATTCACTTCCTTCTTCTCCAGTTAAATTCTATGGTCAGTCATGATTGCTTGTTTACATATACCCCTGACTGCTTTGCCCCTCTCTTGCTTTGTCATACTTGCATGGCAAAAACTACAACCCTGGTTATATCTGCCTGTTACACTCTTGACCTGTGCTACTAAGCCTGGCTAGAGAAAAATACACAACTTACTGCCTGGTCTCACTTCAGATTCATGGCCAGGAACCTCAAGAATGAGCCCTTAATTCTGCCAGCCATAATCAAGCTGGCATGCCTACTCCATTCATTCTTTTGTTCTCTTTTGCAACTGTTTTACACTTGCCCCTTCAAACCTCTAATACCTTTTCCCCTGTGCTTAGTGTCAGATGGTGACCTTGCTTTTTATTTCTACTTTACTAAGAACGAAGGAAGCAATCAGAAGAGTGTCAGTGTAGTCCTGCCACGAAATCAGTCACCTACAACCATCTGCACCTACCTTACTCTTGTCTTCCACCCTGTTACCATAGCTGATCCATGCTTTCTACCTAAAACGTTTGAAAACTCAAAGATATGGATCTAACAATTTTTTGCACTTTGTTGCATCATTTCCATCAGCATACAAATACGCTGTTACTTCTTCCATGTTAACAGATGCCTTCTCTTGATCCAGCTTATTCTATAAGTTATTGCCCCCCCACACCCCAATTTCTTTATTCTCCTTTGGAGCAAAACTCCTCAGGAGAGCCATCTTTGTATCTCCTATTCAGTGCTACATTATTTCTTTTTTTTTTTTTTTTTTTTTTTTTTTTTTGGCTGTACTTCACAGCTTGTGGGATCTTAGTTCCCCACCAAGGATCGAACCTGAGGGCCCCGGCAGTGAGAGCACCAAGTCCTAACCACTGGACTGCCAGGGAATTCCCTGTTTCTCACTACCTTTAACTGCTTCCACCCTGGTTTGAATCACCATCTTCTCTTGCTTGGATTACTCCATTAGCCAATCACCAGGTGTCCCTGATTCTCCTTTTGCCGCTTATAATCTTTTGTTCATATGACAGCCAGGACAGTCCTTTTTGAATAAGTTCATTCTCTGCTCAATACACAGTTAGGTTTTGCAGTTTTATTATGATTAAAAACCCAAAATCTTGATAGGCCTACTAATCTGTACAGGCATGATCTGTGTCTCTCCTCTACCTACACCTTAACAGCTTTGTTCACCCTGTTCCAGTTTCACTGGCCGCCTTGCTGTACGTCAGACATGTCAGTCATAACTCTGCATTAGTTGCTCTAGCAGTTCCCTCTGACTAGAGTAGTTTTCTACCAGATAACAGATATGGTTATCTCCCTCATATCCTTCAAATCTTTGTTCAAACGTGACCTTCTAAATGTGCCCTAACCTGACTGCCCTATTTAATTATGCAACTAATCTTCCCTCCCTACCCCACCACTAACATGGAATATTATTTATGTATTACGTAAATTGTTTTTGTGTGCCTCCCTCCCAATCCACCATCTTCAACCAGAAAGTAAGTTTCACGTTATCAGTGATCTTTGTTATGTTTGTTGATGTATAAGCATGCTAGTGCCAGGCATATAATAATAGACACTCAGTAAATGTTTGCTGAATTTGAGCTTTGGTTTTTAATAATTGCTGATATTTTTTCTCTGGCCATATAAATAGGAAAGTAATTGTACTTTAATTCATTGTATTAATGAATTTAAAGCATTCTGAGTTGAAGTAATAATTCATATACAGATATGTGTGTGTATGTATGTATTTTTAACCTTGTTTCAGTTTCCTGCTGTATAAGTAATAGTAAAACCAAGAAAAGATATTAGTAATTTAAAGATGCTCATTTTACATTTGAAGTCGTTGTTTTTCCTGATTTGCTGAAATAAAATTAGAAATCTATTTTCCTACTTTGGACTTCAGAATGGTTTTTTTCTCCCTCATTCAGAAATCTCTACCCCAAATTTGCATCACCCTGGGCATCTTCACCTTGTCGACCTCAAGACATAGGTAGGAGAATCTATTTTTGTTCAGACCTTTAAAAAATATATTTGTAACTGAGAATCAGTTAATAAGGCTTTTTTCATTTTATTATCCAGACTTCCATGTTCCATCTGAGTACTTAACGAACATTCACATTAGGGATAAGGTGAGTGTAGTTTATTATTCTACTCAGCATGAACTTATCTATTTTCAGGTGCTGTTTTGCAGTTCAGACCGCATAATATTTTTGAAATATTTAACAGTGGTCTCAGGGGTATGCTTTTGTATGTCCATTCAGTTATATGTAATAGTTTAATTTCTATTTTTGTTTATAATCCTGTGTTTTGATGAGGTCTGGGTTATATTTTAAAAATATTTTAAAAACAATGTTAGGACCAGTAAAATCTTTCTTATAGTTATTAGTAACAGGGTACAATCATAACCACAGTTGATGGGAATAAAGTAACTTGGAAAATTTGAATTTCCTTCTGATATTCTCATTTTATGTTTACAGATAAAATGTTTTTAATGAAAAAATATATTTTAAAACTGTAATCTTTGACTTTTTTGTGTAATCTTTTTCTATGTTTAATTTCTATGTTTCTAATTCTGTCTAATTTTAATGTTTTAATTTTCTATGTTTTATGTTTACAGATAAAATGTTTTTAATGAAAAAATACATATTTTAAAACTGGAATCTTTGACTTTTTTGTGTAATCTTTTTCTATGTTTCTATGTACTGAATTTCTAGTTATAAAATAACATTAACAGATTAGAACTTTAATCTTTTTTTTTTTTTTTTTTTTCCTGAGAAAGAAAATAACACCTTTGCTTTAGGGGAAAGCACTGAGAGTTCAATTTTGTTAGAATGGTATCTAGATTTTGGTTATGTGAAAGGATAGATACAGTTTGTTAAAAATGATATATTTGTGTTATACTTACGTGCATAAATATGTGTAATATAAATATATATAAATGACAGCGTTCTGCGTCTGTGCCATGCAGTTGTGTAGCCAAACGGTTGTTGATGTTGTGGACAGGCAACTAAAGAGATACACGTATTTCTCGACATGTCTTTTAATACTTGAGTAGATGGAAGACAAGAAGTACGAGATAGAGCTAGTTTTTTCTGTCTGTGGACTGTATGATTTGCTGCCACCTCCACTATAGCACTCATTTTTTGCTCCAATTATCTGAGGGTTCCAGAACCTTTTCTTATGCCAGCTTAAGAAATAATAATTTAGGAGAATTTGTCACATTCAAGACTGCTGCCTGAGTGGGGATAATATGAATGGAGAGAAAAGTAACATTCAGAGAGTGTGTAACAACAGTTAAACATTCAGATACAGGACTAGGTAAAGAGAAGAATGTTTTCATTTCAGTGAGCTTTTAATAAAGATTTGTCTTACTGTGACAATTTGAGACTATTGAACTTGTGTTTGATAGTTTGGTAGGCAGTTATGTTTCTGCTTTGTGGAGTGACATGTAAAGCAGTCATCTTTTCATCATCCATTTAAACAAAGAAGTATCCCTTTATGATTTTTGTACTTAACTGTGATTTGCTAAAAATACATGATGGATTTGTGAATCACTGTCAGATGTAGATTCAGTTACTATTTCTTTTAAGTCTTCTGTGAGGCACTCTACAGAAGGTGCATTCACATTGTCACTTAATTTCATTTACATTTTTAGTAATCCTTATAGGTATCATTGACTACATTTTATAACTGAAAGTTCAGAGACATTAAATAACTTGGATATGGTCATATTAGTCAGTAATGAAACTAAGACTTGAATGTAAGTCCTGCATTTCTGAGCAGCACAGTGTTCCACTATTGCCACGTTGAGTATTAATAAACACCTCGAGTAAGACAGTGTTAGGTCTTGCTTAGAAGTTTTTATTTAGCTTTTTTCCCCATTAGTACCTAAAATAAATGTATCAGAAATAATTATTAAATGACTTTAGTCATTTAAATGATAAAACTTCCCTTTAGAATTATATAACTATACCTCTGTAATCATGTAATAACAGTTGTCTGCTACAAAGAGGGGTTTCTGTTTTATCTTTCCATTTTTACTTTAGTGCAATCAATTATATGTTAGGATTTTCAAGCTCATTTTACATTTCAGAATAATTTTATTTCTTTTCCAGCTGGCTGCAATAAAACTTGGTCGATACGGAGAAGACCTTCTCTTCTATCTCTATTACATGAATGGAGGAGACGTATTACAACTTTTAGCTGCAGTAGAGCTGTATGTTCAAAGTATTTTTAAAAACTTTTGTATTATAGTGGATATTGTTTATTCTAAAAACTTTTTTAAAATGATGGTGGCTGTAGTTTTTGTCCTTGTTTTTAAAGTGCAACTATTTCTTCATCAAGAAATCTAAGTTTTTTATATTTAGTAAAAATTAATTTAGATTGAAACCTTATATTACCATGTCTTCATAATCACTGTATACATAAAAACAATTTCAAATTTAAATAACTGTAAATGTATAAGAAGACAGAATCAATTTGATTCATGGGTATGATGAATCTAATTTTTATAAATATGAAGTATAAGGTGTGGTTCATACCTGTGGTTACTCCTTGTGGAACCACATATGTTAATGACAGTGAATTTCATCATTTAAGAAATATTTATTAAGCATTGTATGGGCAAGGCACTGTGCATATTTCTTGTGTATTTTGAAACATTGATAAAGTCCACATTCATTATCAGAAGCCTATTGGCCAACTTAAATAAATTAAGTCTTAAGAAATTGGTCCATTGAATACATTGTTTTTCTGAGCATTTTTGTTTTTACCTAATGCTCTAAGAATAAAAACTTTGTGTCATTTTTTATATGTCCAGGTGGTAACATTTTGTTACCAATAGACTATTCTATTAATCATGTTTACTGTAGAGTGAATTGTTACTAAAAACTTACGATGTAATGATTGGGAGACCTTTTTATAGATTTAATAAGTATTTTATAATATTCCTAATAGCATTTCTATAAATGGCCTTGGATCAGATACTTTAAAATGTAAAATTCACTGTGTTGTTAATAAATTGTTTTTTTATTTCTCAATTGAGAATGTTTTTTTCCATGTTTTCCCTCATTTTTTGTAAGATAGCAATTGTTACCTGTTCGTTTTAATTTATTCATAAGTAAATAAATTCATCAGTCATTCATTCATTCATCACTGGCAGTACTGTCTCATATCTTATTTATGACTAAAAATATATAAATATATATAAAATTTATGTCTAAAATAAAATATATGTCTAAAATAACCCCTCGTTGTATTGATAGGGAGGTATTTGTTTGCATGGAGGTTTTTCAGCATAGTTACAAATTTTATGTGAATTTATGTAGTTAATTCAAATAGGCTTTGTATTTAGTTTCTTACAAAATAATACAAATAGTTGGGGGTTTTGTTTGTTTTAATAGGTATCTTAATTTCTATTGAATATTAAGAAGAACGAGAAAGGAGTGAAGTTTCTGGAACACAGTGATCTTTGGTCTGCCAAAGTTTTTATCACATTGCTCATAGAGCTTTTAAGATCTCGTTTTGTTTGCATAAAAAAATTCTTCAGTTAAATAAAGATGTGTGTGTTAATTAAAGAGTGTGGTTTTTGGGCAAATTAAGAAAGTCTTTTCCTATATTTATTTTACTAAGTTGTATTTAATAACAATAAAAATCAGGGAAAAGAAGCATCAATATTTATGTATTTTATGTGTGACTATTTTCTGAAAAATGTTTTACAAAATGTAGAAAATGTTTGATGTGAGCCACAGGAAAAAATTAATTGTCTTTTTCTCTTAAAAATTGAAGTTTTAACCGTGATTGGAGATACCACAAAGAAGAACGAGTATGGATTACCAGGGCACCAGGCATGGAGCCAACAATGAAAACCAATACATATGAGAGGGGAACATATTACTTCTTTGACTGTCTTAACTGGAGGAAAGTAGCTAAGGTATATTTTTTTCCATGTGCAAATGTGTAACTATAAATCTAGATTTTAAAAAGAAGTGTCCTCTTTTATCTGTTTATATGTACCAGTACATCCATTCCAATAATGTGCCAGATATTTGCTGAGTCTTTTAAAAGGTCTCCACCTCCTTGGCTTGATTTAAACTCTAGGAGAGTATCTGGAAACAGCTCATTTTACCTGTAGTTTAGGAAAATGATTGAATTTGGTAAGAAATTTTGTAATTTTTCACAAGCCTTGGTAACACTTGAAATACTTTTGTGTCTACTCAGTTGTAAAATAAAGATACCCTCTTGCAATCCCGGTCATGTATTCTTATATTATTATTACTTTAAGCAAATACGAGATTTGTCCTAAAACCAGTATAAATATATTTTTATATATTTTTTATGTAATATATATATTTTTTCATATAAAACCAGTATATAGGCTTTTTAAACACTTGCACTCTTCGCAGGAAATGTGCTTGAGTTTTTATTTGCAAGTGATATAAAGAAAGAAAATGGCAAGCATTAATCATGATTGTTCCTTTGACTAGTATGCTGAATATCTGGGGAAAGAGGCCAGTGGAAAAAGTTGTTTTGGTTTGCAAATTTTCCTCACAAAAACACCTTTCTAACTGTCCCATGTGAACAGTTTGCATCAGTGTCATAGCATATTACACATTTGTGTTTAGTTCCTTATGTATGTACTTAGTCTACCTAGAAGAAAATATAGCTCACATAGATTTCATAATTCCAGGATTACTCTGAATGCCTTTTCCATTGATAGGTCTTAGGATTAAAAACTAAAGAGTTAGTTTTGTTGGTTTTATTAAGTTTAAACAGAAAAAAAATATTTCTTGACAGTTCATTGGGTAATTTTTTAGTTGTTGGCTTGGGGTTTTTGTTTTTTTTTAATCAGCTTTACTAAACTGATAAAAGAGTAAAACATTTTTAAAAGATAGTGTAAAATGCTTACCAGATAATTATTACAAAATTTTACATCACAAGAAGACTTCATATAAAACATGAAATAGAAGGGATGAGCCCAACAAAAACGCCCAAAAGAAGACACATACAAAAGGTTAAATCTTTTTTTATTACTACTTTTGCATGTTTCTCTAATGGTAAATGTCATTGCTTCTCAGACCAAATCTGCATACCACCCTACACTGTATTTGAGTTATTTTAACAATTCTAATTAATATGCATGTCTTGACTTTAAAAGGTAGATCCATGAAATAAGTAATAAGTAATTAATTACAAATAGTATACAGGACATTGTGTATGTTACCTGTTCTTTAAGAAGTGTAGTGAAGTAGAAAACCTTAGTTTTTTGTATCAGGATTTGAAATTAACTCCTGTTTCTGCTATTCATACTTTGACCTTGTATAAGTTTCCTTTCCATGTCTGCTTCCTTATCTTTTAAGTCAAAATGATTTTTGCCTCCTGATTTATCATGTAGCTTAATTGATATTACACAGGCACACATATACACTGAGTACAGTGCTTGGCATATATTGGGTATTTGATATAGGAGAGTAGTTGTGGTAGTTTGTTGCTGTTGTTTTTATCATCATTATTATTACAGCTTGTTACTGTTCTTCCAAGATGGAAAAATTCTGATTATTGTTAGGTTAGGTCAGTGGTTCTCAAACTTTAGCTTGCATCAGAATTACCTGGAGGCCATGTTAAAACACAAATTGCTGGGTCATACCTGCATTGTTTCTGGTTCAGCAAGTCTGTGGATGGGACCTGAGGATTTGCATTGCTAGCAACTTCACAAGTGATGCCAGTGATCATGCTGGTCTTTGGCTTCATAGTTTGAGAACCTGGTTCTTCAGGAGAGAAAGAGTATCTTTGGAAGGGAAAAATTCTAATAGTAAATGACTGAAGTTTTCTCTATTCAGTTGAAGCTTTTTGCTCAATATCATCATAAATTATTCCAAACATATGTACAAAAAGAAATAGGTATTTGCAATAATAGATAGATGTGTAATTTTAGTTGAATTTTAGTTTGGTATCTGTGAAGAAATCAACTTAAGTGAAAAAAATCAATTTCCCAGAACTAAGTTCTCCCCATAAAATTAAATATTCAGAAACAACTTGAACATCAATAAGGCCCCTAATTTCCCACAAAAGCAATTCCTCAGTCAGGTAAATGTCATGTTAAAGAAAATTATTTGTGTGTGTGTGTGTGTGTGCATAAAGTAATAATTTTATCTGATCTCTCCTATGTACAGTTGAGCTTTTGTCTTAACTTTTATCTTTAAAATTTTTACCTGTGAAGTTGGAAAATAAAATTTGAGAAATATTAAACTATTTTTGAAAAATCTTAAGGTAATTTACTGGCCACTTGTGCTGATACTCTTCAACAAAATTATCTTTATAGTGATGAAAGCAAACATTTCATAGTGATGAAAGCAAGCAGAAATATTGGTTTCTATCAAGTATTAATATGCAGCTCACTTCTTTTGATTATATTTAAAGAATTCATGGACTTAAAACTTTTAAGTTGTGTTATAGTCACAGAATAAACTTTTCACAAAGGCTTCTGAGTTTTTGTTTGTTTTGTTTTTTAAGGATGTTTTCAGTGTTTTTCCAGAAATTGGATTAGGAATTAAGAAATTTAGTTCCATAGTATATTTATTAACAGACTTCATCAAACTACAGAAAATCCATTGACGTGCCATGTCGCAAGTCAAAGTCCCCATCTGTAAAGTGGTTGTGGTTTATTATTGACAGGTAAAGGACATGCATTTAATAGCTTCAACTCATAAGAAGCCTTCAGTATGAATTAGTATTATAAGTAATAACTTGATGTTATGGTAACATTGAAAAGTATTGAACTGATCTAGACCATAATCAGGTCTTTAATCTCACTTCTATGAGGTTCTTTCTTTCACTTTTGCAAATAACTTAATATTTTCAGAGAATTGAAGAAGTGTAATTTTAAGTAAGGGATTAGATTATTTAAATCAGAAGTATTCCTTATCCCCTAAAAATTCTGTGAGTTCTAGGATTCAGCCCATTATTTATATAAAGAATTTCCTGTATGTACATAAAAATTTTGACACTGTATTTGCTTATTCTCTTTTAGATAATCTTGATTTGTCAGCAGACTGTGTGGTCTATCCTATATGTAATTTAGCTAGAATAATTCACTATCCCATTAACTTAAAAATTTGTTATATATAGTCTCAATGAGTAAGATTTTTAAAATAATTTTATCCACAGAATTTTTAGGTGATAGAAGCCCCCCCCCATTTTCAATAGCTTTCTCAAACTAAAGACTTAAAAGTTTCAGAACTCTTTCAGTCTGACTTCACCTTGTGGGTCCAGCACTGAATAGGATTTTTAATGCTTAGGATTCTTTATCATATCATAACCTGCTATAAATGTGATTTTTTATACCTAGAACTCTTTCTAGCCTTTAAACGATTAAACTGTAATCTAAAAATCTTTTCTCCATTAAAGCAAATACATACATAGAACTTCTAATACCTGATCTTGGAATATTTAAAAAATTTAAGTGTTCTGTTCCTAAAACAAATGAAGAAAACTTGGGTTCATTGATTTATCAGACATTAATTACACACCCTCTGGGAGCCTGGAAGCTCAGTAGTATTCTCAGTAGTAGGTAGTGATAAACAAAACAGACACACTTCTTGCCCCTACAGATTTTACAAAGGTGTGTGTGTGTGGTATGTGTTGTGTGTGTACATATAACATAAACATGTAAAAAAGATACTATCAGTAATCAGAGTTAGGGAACAAAGAGATTGTAAGCTTTATGTCTTTTAAGAAGACATAGAAGAGAAAAAAATGATTTAAAAAAATGGGAGACAAAATTTGATTCTGAATCTGATATATAAGGTCTGAGATTTTCTTAATTATCATATTAAAATATTTATGCTCCCTAGGTTTAAACTGATCTTTTTTTTTTTTTTTTTTTTTAGTATGTAGCGGGGGGAGATGTGTGCATTGATGAAGTTACTCTAGTTTAAATTCTGATTATACAGTGTAGTTTACCAGTGCACAATGATGAGGATAAAACAATTGAAGAAAATTTTAATTTATATAAATATAACTTAGTGGAGTATATGATTTGTCAGTTACAAATAGACTTTTTACCCAATAACTACATACTTTAGAACTAAAATTAGCCAATTTTAATAAAAGAATGCTACAGCAAGAAGATACTTCCTCCACTAATATAGATATTTATCTTCAGCCAGGCAATAAAATTCTTTCAAAGCCTGGACAGAGTAGGGAGAGAGGGAGAGGTGCCTGCACAATGCATTAAGGAGGCTGTGGTGATTGTGATGGTGATTCTGGTGTTTGCTAGTTTTTACTGATAAGCAAAGAAGCTCTGTGCCTTAGTTAACTCTAAAGTGAACTTTTTAAAAGTCATCACAGGGTGCCTTCTTTATCAACATTTGTCAGTGGACTGAATTTTTTCAACATTATTTATGGATAGGGGTGTAATTAAGTAGCTTTGGTTTTGGATCTTGGGCTAAAAATATTAAAAATAATGTGTTATACTAGAAAAATCATGTGCTTTGGTGTACTAGAGATCTGGATCCTAATCCTAGATCTGCCATTTATTGTATGACTTGGGCAAGTTACTTGTGAGCCTCATTTTCCTCCAATGCAAATATGAAGATAACGATATCTACTTTACAGACTTAAAAAGATGAGAATAAACTTAGCTTTGTCTCTAGTTTTGACACATATTAGGCTTCTGATAAATTATACCTGCTATTTCTGTAATTGTTATTGTAATATCCTTAAATTCTAAATACTTGGTTTTATATCTCAAAATTTAATCATGACCTAGGTTTTCATTTTAATTTAATAATGAAATTTTCACTTAATTTAATAATGGAAACATCTACTGTGGGATTAATTTGAAATAAGACAGATAAGGTGAAATATGTTAAGCCATGGTACTAACATTACTTGTTGGCTTTCTTTAGTACATAATACATATTATGGTTCATAGTGTTTTAAATGGGATTAACTGAGATAGTTTGTGCTACTTGAATTCAGGTTGTAGAATTAATAATTTTCGAACCTCTAGGTTTTGGATTTAAAAAGGTATGTTTTTGGTTTGCTTTTTTTTAATATACAAAGTCATATTCTGCACCTCTTGATCTTGGAGTATCATGAAGAATTTGCTTCACCATTCTTAAATTTTAAAATTCATGTAGTGTTTTGAAAGTTTAATTAAAATGAGCTATATAGTTCATCTTCAGATGTGCCTACAGCAAAACCACTGTCTAGTTTGGGGTGGCAGTTACATCTTTTCAGGGTTTTGGGGTTTGTGAAATGGGAAGTCTGGAGATGTGTGAGTTTTAAGTTCATTGTTTTCCCGAGATAGCAAGTTTAGAGTAACTTTGTTTGCTTCTTTTAAAAAAAACATGTGATAAGACAAATTGGAAAAGCCTTTATTTCTAAACTTTTTTCATGGAAAAAAAAGTAAAGTTTTAAGTTTTATACTTCATTGAAGGTAGCTTTACTTTAAATATCCTATAATTTTCAATGCTTTTTATTAGTGATATAGTAATTGCTCCCTTCAAACTTTTATTTTTGAGCAAAAAAAAATGCATAGAATTTGTGTCATAAAGTAAATGTTCATGACTAGTCTCTGGCTTTTATGCAGAAAGTCTACATTTTTGTACTTATCAGATAGAAACTACAGCATATTATCTTTCTTCAAGCTATATTTTACTTAGCGGGAAAAAGTTGTTAATATATCTCTGTTCGTTCTCATACCTATAGTTATTTTATTTGTTCATATAGTAAATATATTTTGACAAAATGTGAGATCAAACGAAAGGAAATCATCTAAATTTTTAAATTTGGTTTTATAGGAGTTCCATCTGGAATATGACAAATTAGAAGAACGGCCTCACCTGCCATCCACCTTCAACTACAACCCTGCTCAGCAAGCCTTCTAAAAAAAGACTTCCCTTTTCTTGGGGTATGGCTGTCTCAGCACAATACTCAACATAACTGCAGAACTGATGTGGCTCAGGCACCCTGGTTTTTAATTCCTTGAGGATCTGGCAATTGGCTTACGCAAAGGGTCACCATTTGAGGTCCTGCCTTACTAATTATGTGCTGCCCAACAACTAAATTTGTAATTTGTTTTTCTCTAGTTCGAGCAGGGTCTGAATTTTTTCATTTATTTTCTTTTTTGCCAGCAGACAGACTTGGGTCTGTAAAGACAAGCAAGTACACTGAAAGAAGTTTACCATTTAGTTTCTAAAATGTAAAAAAGAAAACCCACAAAAGACTCAACAGAATTAGACCACAAAATTTGCATTGTTCATTGTAGCACTATTGGTAATAAAATAACAAATGTTTGTGCATTTTTATGTGAAGATCCTTCTCGTATTTCATTTGGAAAGATGAGCAAGGTCTGCTTCCTTCATTTTACTTCCCCTTCTGTTTTTGAAAGGCAGTTTCGCCAAGCTTAACGCAAGAATATATGACTGTTTAGAAGAAAGATATTGCCACAATCTCTGGATGGTTTCCAGGGTTGTGTTATTACTGAGCTTCATCTTTCCAGAATGAGCAAAACACTGTCCAGTCTTTGTTACGATTTTGTAATAAATGTGTACATTTTTTTTAAATTTTTGGACATCACATGAATAAAGGTATGTATGTACGAATGTGTATATATTATATATATGACATCTATTTTGGAAAATGTTTGCCCTGCTGTACCTCATTTTTAGGAGGTGTGCATGGATGCAATATATGAAAATGGGACATTCTGGAACTGCTGGTCAGGGGACTTTGTCGCCCTGTGCACTAAAAGGCCAGATTTTCAGCAGCCAAGGACATCCATACCCAAGTGAATGTGATGGGACTTAAAGAAGTGAACTGAGACAATTCACTCTGGCTGTTTGAACAGCAGCGTTTCATAGGAAGAGAAAAAAAGATCAATCTTGTATTTTCTGACCACATAAAGGCTTCTTCTCTTTGTAATAAAGTAGAAAAGCTCTCCTCACTGCAGTGTTGACTTTGATTTGAAATTGTGAAATTATTTCTTCAACAGGAAAAACAGGAAAAACAACCTAAAGTTTTACAACTGAACGGTGTGACTAAACAATTTAAAACGTAGTCTTTTTTTTCCAGCTTTTGACAGCTTATTTAATGGAACCATATACCGTTTCACTTGTAGGTTAAAAATGTAGACATTCTTAGTATTAACCAAGTTCAGAACAGAGAAAACTGTTTTTTAAATGAATAATGGCAGCATTAGAAATAAAACTTCCTGAACACTCCTGAGACCCAATCAAAATACTCTGCTTTTGTGAGACGTGTATAAGATATTTCTTGTTAGACCTTTGAGATATATCTTAAAGAAGTAATGTGCAAATTAAGCTAAGCCAAAGAGGAGGAGTGGGGTAGACTTCCCCTTCAATTTGATTGCCTGGTTATTTCACATGCAAGTTGATGGATTCTTTTCCATCTACAGATACTATATTTAAAAATGTTTGAAGACTGAAGCTATAAAAGCAGAACTAGAGATAGAAGTTAAAAAAAATGTTGATTTCTTTAAATTTTCCTTTTTAACGTATTTTTCTATGAAGAGTGGAAGTTTGTTGACATGTACCAAATCATGTTTGAAAATGAAACATTTATGACCTTGCTGTATTTGCATATCAGGAATATAAAATGACTTAAGATTTACCTTTTTCTATATATTTTGAGATATGAGAAACTGACATAAAAATATCAGGATTTTTTAATCTTTAGATTTAAACAAAGCATCTCTTCTGTAGGAAAATGGAACTTATGTATTCTAGTTTAACTTTTGTGCAAAAAAACTTCACAGAACACATATGTAATTTGACATCTGTTAAATCCAGAAATCGATTTCTTAAAAAGAGGTTACATTTTTTCATAGTAATTTACTTTGTAAAATGTAACTTTTCCTACATAATCATAAGAAACAGCTGGAAGGAAAAAAGAAAATGGAAGGGGATCTTTATTCTTATGAGTATAAACATAACAGTATAAAGTGTCACCACCATCATGACTGGTAGGTACTGTGTGAATGACTCAAAAACAAAACAGCTCAAGTGGTTTGTTGTCTGGCCTCTAGCTGTTTGCTTTAACTGCCATATGCAAAGTTTTAAGTGCACACTTTTCCAGTTTTCTGAATTCTATTTACCCTGAATCATCAAAATGAGAAAACTCTTACATGTAAAGCAACTTTTTATAACTTGTTAATAAAATTGTCAGAAATTACCATGTTCTTGACTCCAAATCCAAGTATTAAAATTCGATTTGAAATCTTTAAAATATGATAGTAAACACTTTAATATAATACACTGTTATATTCCTTGGTTTTATAACTTGTGGTCATATTGTACATGTACAGAAGTTGACATAAACTAATATTTCAAATTTTCTTTCTTAGATTTAATTATCTTAATTTTTCCCTATATAACTAGTGTCATGTACATTATGTTAAATAATTTTTGTGATTATACTATAATTGGCTTTCTGGAAACAAGAGCTATTTAGTTGCAAAGGAAAGGTCTTTCAGCTGTTTAGTTTCAAATATATTTTATGCTTCTTGTGGTGATACTATAACAAACTCCATCTACAGGGATTTTTCATTGCACAGATAGTTTTCCTTAGATACAACAAATTCTAATTAAGAACTGAAAATTTATTTAAATTCTTACAGTATATAAACCATTTAACTGGTCTTTTCCTTTTTGCCACTGAACTGGGGACACAGTAGGTGCTTGATAAATACATGTTGATTGAATGGTATAAATTGATAATTTTAATTTGAAAATAAAATGTACAGATTAAAGCAGTTGGCTTTGAAATAACTTTTTTGCTGTAGTTCCATTTTCAAGAGAATCTTTTTTAAGTATTTTCAATTCTCAAAACTTTCAAATTTTTCCCACTCTACCCTTTCTAACTGATCCTTCCTCTGAATCCTCCTTCATTCCAAAACCATAGATCTTCCATTCTTTGGCATCTGAGCATGGCTGCACTTATTTTAACTTAAATTTGGTTAATAGCATCAAAGTTGCAAAAAAGTTGCTGAAAACCTAAATGTGCATGTGTGTAAAGAAAGGGAATGTCTGTCTTTAACGTTCTGTCTTAACCATGGTTTGTGTAGTTAACAAAGAAGATATAGGAATACTTAGTAACTGGTTCTGTTAAAACAAGTCTCTGGAAAAATAAGATAAGCCAGACATAATTGTCTTTAAAACCTAGATCCTAATGGCATGTCACAAGGTTTTCTCCTTGCTGCTAGTGTTACCGATGAATTATATCATACTATATATGATATAGGTATATAGGTAGTGGCAAAAAACTGGCAAAAAAATAGATATTGCCACACTACCTATATCATACTATGAATAAATGACAGATCTAGGAGATGAAGCAAATAAACACATTAAAAGTCGAAATTGGAATCTAAATCTAACCCAGTAATTTTTTTTTTTAAAGTTACATCAAATAGGACATATTGCACCAGGATAATTACTTAGTTTTACACTTTGGTTTCTAAAAGGATGGTGGAATATACCATGGCTTAAGAGTGGTTCATATGTAAATCAGTGTAAATTGTGATTTTATTGCCAAAAATACTGAAGTAATCTTCAAACTACATTAACAAAAGTAGTGCTCAGAACAAGGTAGGAAGTCTGCTGTGTTTTAAGAGCTGCCATGACTGGGGAAGGCAGAAGAGAATGTGGCATGCCTTCTAGCTACCAAGCAACATACTAAGTGTTTTACATGCATTAATACATCTGTCTTCAGCATAGCATCATGAGGTAGGTTTTTGAGTATACCCAAAATATCATTAAAAAAAAAAAAAACAGGAAGAAGGAATGTTTAGCATTAGAGAATGAACTTTGGAAACAGGATCTGTCTTCAAGTATCAAACTCAAGAGCTGTCAGTGAAAGACACATTTCATTTGTGTAACTGAAGGGCAGAACTATGACCCGTAAGAAAGATTTCAGCACAATATTAAAATGTAACTGAGGTAATTGAGATTTTGAAATGAGTTGGTTTGTAAGGCATTAAATTCAACCTCATCCAACATAACCGAGGAGAGGGGCTGGACAGTGTTCTGTGTATAAGGTAAGGAGTTGAACTGGGTGACCTCAAGAGTTCCTGTCATTGATTGAAAAAATGTTTAAGTGGGATTACTGTATTTCAGCAAATCTATTTGCCAACAGTTTTAAGGTACACCATTATTTTGTATATAAGGAAAAAAAGTTCAATTGAAGTATGAGAAATCACCAACTACAAAATGCATAGCAATTTCAAAGATGTCATGCATCGGAAGAATTGAGTTGATGAGATGTCGCCTTTGAAGAAGAGACAGTGGACAACTAAGGAGAGACATAACAGCTGTCTTCAAATATAAGAAGGTCTTAGATGAAGAAGAGGGCAAGTTTCAAACCAGAAGGTGGAAGTTGAGACATTTTGGTTTTCTATTTTAAGATGCTATCCCACGGTATTAAATGCTTCATGAAGTGAGGATTCCATCAACAAAAAACGTTCAAGCAGAAACTAAATGACTATCACTTGCTGTTCAGAGGACTGAGAATAACGTTGGATTTGATAACTTCAGCTCTTTTAAGATGTTGATACCCTTCTTCACCTGAAATTGAAGAAGGTGTCGTCATCAGGGCTAAAAATGATATACTTAAAACACTACCTAGTCTAAAATGTGCTCTTCTCTGAGTCATAGGTAAGGTTTACTTTAAATTACTGCAATATCTTTGGAAAGGAATTTAATCAAAAAAGAGTTAAGACAACTTCCCTCAACTTTTTTTTTTAAATTTTGGAATAGGAACATGAAACATTAAAGCACAACAAATAGTAAAGTATATGTATGTGTATATTCACCAGATTTATTTATGTATGTAGTTCTACATTCAAAGGAGTGAAGAGAGTTATTAAATTTTGAGGTGAATTTCAGCCTGAAATTATACATTGCATTAGTGTGCAATCTCCTGTTTTTTGCCACAGTAGTGATCACAAAAATTAGATTAAGCAATAATCCTCTTATTCATAAAGCTGATCATTAAATTTGATTATAAAAAGCTCAGTTTGGATTTAAACCACTGCAGGAGCTCACCAGAGTCAAAGTTATCCTCTAGTTAGGTAATTCTCAAACAATGCATAAGAATCAACTGCAAAACATTAAAATACATATTTTAGACCTCATGTTTACATACTCTGATTTTGAATGTCTAGGGAGAGGCCAAGAATACAAAATTTAGTTAAGTATCACAAGTCATTTCTGAAGTTAGTGAACTACCAAAATTACACTTAAACTATACTTTGCCTACTGTGTAAGTATTAACTAGAATAAGATAAAATTCTGGTGAAACCCAACGAAGTTGATCTTGGGACAATGCATTCCTGTGTATCGGGGGTATTTTTATTTTTTATTTTTTTTGCGGTCCTCGGGCCTCTCACTGTTGTGGCCTCTCCCGTTGCGAAGCACAGGCTCCGGACGCGCAGGCTCAGCGGCCATGGCTCACGGGCCCAGCTGCTCCGCGGCATGTGGGATCTTCCCGGACCAGGGCACGAACCCGTGTCCCCTGCATCGGCAGGCAGGCTCTCAACCACTGCGCCACCAGGGAAGCCTTATCGGGGGCATTTTTACTTGATACTTTACTGTATCAACCAGTGTTCTAGTGCAGAAACTACATTATTACAGTAGCATTTATTAGAGCAGAATATGAGGAGAGCTAAATCCATTTCCAAGTATAACACAACAAAGATGCTTTTTTTTTTTTCCCTCTCAAATCTTAGCTATTTCCTAGGGATATTTTTGCTAGATTTCCACTTCAATTTGTATGCATAAGAACTGCTAAGGGCAGCTTGTGCATTATCAACTCTTGGGTCCATCAACTGAAACTTTTTTTAAGTCCAGTCATCCTGTTGTATAAATACTACGACCTGACAAAATTTTAATGATATGTTTATCATAAGAATTCAATATTCAGTTTAAAAAGCTAAATACTTTCAGTTGTCTGCCACAGTTTTCCCTCGGTCATTTAAATGACTTTTTTAAAAAAAATTTTATTTTTGGCTGCATTGGGTCTTCGTTGCTACGCGCGGGCTTTCTCTAGTTGTGTCGAGTGGGTGCTACTCTTCATTGCGGTGCGCGGGCTTCTCATTGCGGCTGCTTCTCGTTGCGGAGCACAGGCTCTAGGCTCACGGACTTCAGTAGTTGTGGCTCGCGGGCTCTAGAGCACAGACTCAGTAGTTGTGGCGCAGGGGCTTAGTTGCTCCTAGGCATGTGGGATCTTCCTGGACCAGGGCTTGAACCCATGTCCCCTGCATTGGCAGGCGGATTCTTAACCACTGTGCCACCAGGGAAGTCCCTAAATGAATGACTTCTTGAAAATTCACAATGATGATAGTCTTCATTGTCATAATTTCCTATCTCTGTTGAAAACCCAAATTATTGCATAGTCTAATAGCTTATGACCACCACTTGACACTTGCCAAAATACTTCAGCTAATAACCTACTTACCTTCTCTATAGCAAAACTAAGTTTTCATTTCCAAGGCCTGATAGGCTTCTACCACACCACAAATGTATTTCAACATTTTTGTTAGAGAAGGTGAAATAAAACGCCCTATGCCCCAAGTGGTAGTTCCTTTAAGCAACAATTGAGGATACTAGCTGAGGAAAACAAACAAATTTTCACTATGAATCAGAGCTAGTCTCATTAATTTTCATAAGCATATCCTGAAACATAATGTCCTGCTAACATGCATTTGTATTTAGCCTATAAGTAACTTTTTGACCACATAATTTAATTTTTAAAACTTTTAACAAGTGATGTTTTTCTTCCAAACTAATCTATTCTCTAGTATATACTGAAGATAATTTTAGGAATAACACATGAGAGTTCTTTAAACATTTTGGAAGAAATGCGTCAAATTTCAAGAGTGTTATGATGCCAACAAGTGGCTGGGTGAACTTGATTATTTCTAGGACCAGCTCAATGGATACTCATTTTTAATGAAAAAACTTTGAAATTGATGATTATTCAAAAATATACAGCTCAATGAGGAAAAAAATACATGCAGGAATGACATAAATAGTTTCATCCTTTTATAAAAATAAAGATTTGGGGCAGCCAGAATGCTTTGAAGCTACCTTTAAATCTGTTACATACTGAACATTTATTTTAAGATGTAGTTTTAATTACCATATGTAACAGTTGCATGAAAAATAGTCTGTCTTTAGAGAAAATTTGAGCTGTTAAATATTTCTCCTCTTAGGAGTCAGACATGTTTGATTTTTTATTTTCAATGTTTTAAGTAATTTATTATCTTCAAATGGTTAATATTTTTGAAATATAAAACAAGTTATGTCCCTTTATTGAGTGAAAATTATACCTGTTTTTAAAAATTATTTTTTAAGCTTATTCTAAATGATTTAATATTTGAATATTAAATTAGTTGACTTGCACATCACTTTTTGGAATCCCAATTCTGTCTAATAAATATGAGCCCAAATCATTTTGCAATGGTAATGTTAATTAGTGAACAACAAAATCCACCATCCTAGAAGTGTTTGTAGACAAGATAACATGGAAAAGAAAGGTGCAGACTAGTTTTAGAGAATGTTTCCAACTTCAAATTATCTATTTTTCTTAGCATTTTGGGGTAAGGATATGACCGTAGTTTTCTAAACCATATCAAAAGGGAATACTGAAGAAATTTAAGATAAGCATAAGAAGAAAGGGCCTAAGGACATGACAGTTATCTTCCCACATCTGAAGTTTGTAAGGCAGATTATCATTTGTAAGGCAGACTATCTTTAACCTGTGTAACACCAGAGGCAGAATAAGGATATTTACATGGATGTTATGGCAAGGCAGATTTCAATTTACAAGAAAGTAAATTGTACATCATACTTTTTTTTTTTTTTTTTGTGGTACGCGGGCCTCTCACTGCTGTGGCCTCTCCCGTTGCGGAGCACAGGCTCCGGACGCACAGGCTCAGTGGCCATGGCTCACGGGCCCAGCCGCTCCACAGCATGTGGGATCTTCCCGGACCGGGGCACGAACCCGTGTCCCCTGCATCGGCAGGCGGACTCTCAACCACTGCACCACCAGGGAAGCCCCATCATACATTTTTAAAAGGTCCAAAAATAGATGAGTAGCATTAGGAGTTAATGAATTTTTCTTTCTTTTTTTAAATAAATTTATTTTTGGCTGCATTGGGTCTTCATTGCTGTGCGTGGGCTTTCTCTAGTTGTGGAGAGCAGGGGCTACTCTTCCTTGCAGTGCGCGGGCTTCTCCTTGCAATGGCTTCTTTTGTTGCGGAGCACGGGCTCTAGGTGCGTGGGCTTCAGTAGTTGTGGCATGAGGGCTCAGTAGCTGTGGCTCGTGGGCTCTCGAGCACAGGCTCAGCAGTTGTGGCGCACAGGCTTGCTTGCTCCACGGCATGTGGGATCTTCCCAGACCAGGGATCGAAGCTGTGTCCCCTGCATTGGCAGGCGGATTCTTAACCACTGCACCACCAGGGAAGTCCCAGGAGTTAATGAATTTTTCATCACTGGAAGTGTCCAAGCAAAAGCAAGGAAACTGTTATTAAAAGTATTAGGTGATTCCGTGCATTAAGAGGGTAGGCTTTTCTTCTACCCTAGAACTATTTAATGACTTGTGTTAACATGTAGTTGTTCCCTGTGTTTACTTATACTTTGAATAGCTTGAATTTCTAACAAGTCTCTCTGAAACCTAAATACTACACTTAATCTCCCTCTCCTGCATAAAACAGTACTACTTATATTTGCTATGCATCTAAAAAAGAGCTATTTTCAACACAAGTGTTTCAGAGTAAAATTAAACAGGAGGATCAGATTAAATCATCAGCTCCTTGATTCTCTACCCACTGCCCCCCCTTCATAGTCAGGTTTCACAATATGGATGTTGATCAAGCCTAACCATACTTGAATATAAGTATATAAGCACATTTTAAATCTGCTTGTATTACCTACATTTCTTTTTTATTAAATACAGAAATTCCTTAGAGATGGCATAGTACAGTAGAAAAAGAATGGGTCTTGTAATCTGCCATAGTCAATATATGCGCAGCCTCAGAAAGTTACTTAATCTTGTTCCTCTTCATCTCACGGTAAGATTAAATTAGAGCATTTGCTTATAGTAGGTGTTCAGTAGGCGTCGGTCCATTTCTCCAAAGACAAACACTCTCCCTTTTAGTCACTGTACTAGGAGGTGCTCTCCATATTTGGGAATTATTAAAAGACTCTTTAACAGAACTAGGTGCTGTTAGAGAGTAATACCCAAGTTTTTGAAGAACATGGGAAGAACAAAATCAACTTGGAATAAAAATCATGAAATGTTAAAACTATCTTCTAGTCCAAAACCTTTTGTATGGGGAGGAGGAAACAATCTAAGAACATCAGTTATAAACTATTTACTCAATGTTGAGACCAGAATTTCTTAGCTTCTTGCTTTCCAATTTCAAAGCTGATTTCCCTTTTACTACATATGTGTACATATACCTCCCATAGAAGTTCACTTCCATTAACATGATAGACAGGTGGCAAGAATTTAGGAAATCCAGCCAGCACTTCCAGTACAGTATTATGAATTTACTAATATGAAGTGATTATCTGTGCTTTTTGCTTTTCTTTCTCAATTGCAAAGATAAAGGCTGTATGTAAACAAATTTGAACTTTGAAAAAATATTTTTTAATAATCATTCTTTACTATTTCAAACAAAATGCAAAGTCTTTGGAAGCTCTCCTGCTTAATATGTTGCTAGGTAATATTTAAGATCCCTTCCTGCTGTAATATGATTATAAATATTTAGAAATAGGAAGTAGTGTCCTCAATAATTATATGCTCAATATAATAGGTAAAGTTTACGGATAGGAAAAAATAAATGTAATTAGAAAAGATAGTGGCCACATAGGAAATTTATTTCAAATGTAAAATTCTAATGCTAATAACAAATATTTAACATTCACAATGAAGCATGGCAAGAAAGTTAATATCAGCAAGCTGGAAACGATCTAGTACAACTGTAAGCATTTTTTAAGTTAAGACCAAATGAAAAGGAAACTTAATGTTCTGTGACAATAACAAAATCTAAAGTTATATAAGATAAATGGAAAGGATACATTTTTTCTATATATTTTTTGTTGTTGGATCACTCATGCTTTCATTCATATTTATTCTTACCTAGTTATTCTAGTTGCAAATGTCTAAAACCTATCCAGCATGTGAATTTTAATGAGAAAAGGTGATGATACAGTATTATTTTTCTCCCCTATATATTTTAGCTATCCAAGTGTACAGTAGCAGTTTTGTTATTGAAAAACTTCACAATGTACCAATTTTTAAAACCATGTATAAACATTTTCCCAACATATTCCAAATTCCCTTCTATTCCTAGGATACCAAAGCCCTACTTATGATCATTCTTTTCAGAATCTTTCAATAAAGGTATATAGACATATGAAATTTTATATTGCAACTTTAACATCACAGAACTTCTTGAAGAATACTGATCATAAGAAAAAACTATAAATAACAATGGTTTTAATGTCCTTGTTTAGATAGATTTTATTTTTCTTTTAAAAAGAACTACATCAAGGCTTCGCCATGATTCTCCTGAAAACATTGTTGCAGACAATGAAGTACATCAAATAAGTCAGTCTGGTTCTGAGTATTGCAGTTTTAATCTTAATTTTAACTGGTGGACAACTATGCAAAGAAAGGACTCGCTTTTCTTTTTCTTTTTTTCCTGTGCCTCTGCCCTCCACGGGAAACAAGATGCTCAGTGACCTCAGAGCTTAGCATCTCTGACGTCCCAGGGGGTCTTACTACTATTCTAACTTAAGAGAGTCAATGGTGAACTGTTTTCAGAAACTGAGGAGCTGACATACCCAACCTTCCTTGGAAATGTGAAAAGGCAGCCCCACCTCAAATAAATGAAACTGATAACAAACCCAGTGTTCCATTAAGGATAAAACAGAAATTTGGAAAGTCTTTTGACATGTTTGACTTTCAATAAGGAACACATGAAATAATGAAAAGTTCAGAAGAGAAGCAAGCTAATTTAAAAATAGGAAATAAGAGGAGAAAAGTAAATGTTTAAAGAACAGAAGGCTAGATGGCAACAGTTTCTTCAAATACTTTTAGAATAATTATAAAGAAGGACAGTGACTAAATGCAGAACTTGAAAAAATGGATTTAAAAGCCTTTAAGAATTTAAGTTAAGACAGAATTTTCTGATGTTTGTTCTCTAGATTTACTTGGAAGACCATCTTGCTTCAGTTTTGAGGCAAAGGGTTCATTCACAGAACTCTTTGAGCTCTGGAATCATAGAAAAATGAATCATATTCATTAAATTATTTTTAGACACCCCATTCCTGTGTTTTATGAACGCTATAGGAATTAATTCTGCCTCAAGGTCAAGTTGCTCAGCATATCAGAGCTATGAGATCTTATTTGCTCACCACTGCCTCAGATGTTAGATTGGCTTTAGCCTTCTTGAAAAGGAAGATAATTATAACCTGCCGTAGGAAAAAGATTCACGCTGAAAATCTGTGATCTTAGGTTAAGCTGCTTCAACTATTAACTCACTTTTCCTTTCAGGTAGTGTGTGTAACCACTAACAACTGTCTTTATGCCAACAGAAAGGGAAGAAAATAATTTAATTCCTAGGTAAAGGAGGAAAGAAATCTAGTCTCTCAAAACTTGAAAGGTATTAAAGTACAAAGTTGTCTTCTCCAAACCCTGCACCTTCTTAATTTATTCAGAAAAACACTTAGGGTCTTCCTGTAATTAAACTTGCTTTACCCCTTGCTTGGAAATACTGTTACCTGCCACATCAAGGAGTACTTCAAAGTAGCAGATCGGGACTTCAGCTGAAAAGTACTACACCAGTAAAGTAACATTTGAAATCCAAGAAAGAGAAGTCAAGAATTCCATGACTTGGTGTTTCCATATTCATCAGGAACATAACTGAATTTAATTAAGAGTATATTCATTTGGGACTTGCAAGTCAAGAAAAATATATCTTTATATATTTTGCAAAGTGAACATTCTGACTCTTCAAAATGTAGGTCGAAATAGTTCTCCAAGTTTGATATTTTGATAGAAGTGTGGTTTGGAGAAAGATCATCTTAACTTTTTTTTTAAAGGTCACGAAAAGTATAGAGGCTGAAGGTATGCGCGGGCGAGGTGGGGAGGTGGGTGTGGAGGGAAGAATTAAGAGAGCAGGACGCAACTCTAGGAACGGTACCTGTCCCAAAGTGAGTCTGAACGCCGCTATCGCCTTGCACAGCGCTCCTGGAAAGCTCATCTACAAATTCCGGGATGGGCCAAGGGTGGCAAGACTCCTAAGGAGGGAGACAGAACAGAGAAGATCCTGTTCTAGGGAGGCCGGGAGCGAGGGGACGGTCCTGATGGGGAAAGTGGTGTCTCCTTCCAGGGCTGCAAGCCTCTGCACCTGTTTCCTCGGGTCCCTACTCAGTCAGCCCCAGCCGTAGGGCAAATTGAGTTGGGGTCGACCCGGCAGCCGGAGAGCTAAGTTGCCGCGAGGTCCACCCAGGACCCAGGAAGCGACTTTCCCGGGTCTTACCCGTCACAGGTTCCTGCCCCCACGTGCGTTGCCTCCACTGCAAACTCCGTCTGACTCAGCCTGTTTGACTCCTCTCCTGCTGCCCTCCGGGCCGGGCTGGGGCCGGGGGAGCGCCGGCTGCGCCGGGGCAGTGGGCAGCGCCGGGATCCTGAGGCCCGACCGTTACAGCGCTCGCTGGCGGGGAGGGGGCGGTAGCGGGTCACGCCTCCCGCCCCGCCGCGTACGCTCCCGCCCCAAGCGTGGGAACTGGCGCCAGGGTTTCCCCGGGGGCGCCCCCCAGCGCACGCCGCTCGCCCGGGGGTTTCCAACCGAGTCTTGCTGGTCCCGGCGGCCCGTTTCCCCGGGAGCGCCCGCCGCCTGGCCGCTAGCTCACTCTCCCCGCTGGCTGACCAATCCCCGTTTGGAGTTCAAAATTCCCGCCGCTTCACTTGCGCTACACCCTCTCCCTCGTTTGTTTTTTGTTTTAAACTTTCACTCCGGTTAAATTATATTGACCCTAAGCTTTTATCTCGGATGTCCCTCCAAAGGGATTTAACGAGAATCCCGAGCGCCAGCCGCCGCTAACCCCGGGGCTCGCCCGCCCCTCGCCCACGGGAAACGCCCCGGGGCGGGGCGGGAGGACTCAAGTCGGCGGCGGGTGGGGCCGGGCGGAGCTGCCTCCCTCGCGGGGGAGCCCCCGGGCTCGCCTCAGCCCTGCGGCTCCTGCCCTCGGGGCAGCTGCCCGGCGAGTCCGTGGAGCAGCGGCAGGCGGGCGATGGAGACTGGGAGACACTGGGCGAGAGGAGGCGGGGTGGGGGAGGCGGGGAAAGCGCGGGGGCGGAGGCTGGCAGGGGGCGCTGGAGGCAGGAGCCGCCCGAGCGCTCCGAGCGCCCGAGGGTGCAGGAGGCTCTGAAACCGCGGCAGCGCCGCGAGCCTCCGGGGCACGGGCGGCGGCTGGGCGGGGAGGTTGGGGGGGCGCTGCCGCCGCCGGGGGCGTCGCCGGCCTCAGCCCCTTTGTTCTCGCGCGCTCCCCCTGGCCGCCCACTCCCCTGCTGTCGCGCGGCGGCGGCTCCTCCCGCCCGAGGCAGTCGGGCTCTGCGCCGGGGGCGGGAGGGGGCGGGGGGAGCGTGCCTGCCGCCGGGAGTGGGGGGCGATGGCGAAGCTCCGGGTGGCTTACGAGTACACGGAAGCCGAGGACAAGAGCATCCGGCTCGGCTTGTTTCTCATCATCTCCGGCGTCGTGTCGCTCTTTATCTTCGGTTTCTGCTGGCTCAGTCCCGCGCTGCAGGATCTGCAAGCCACGGCGGCCAACTGCACGGTGCTGTCGGTGCAGCAGATCGGCGAGGTGTTCGAGTGCACCTTCACCTGTGGCGCCGATTGCAGGGGCACCTCGCAGTACCCCTGCGTCCAGGTCTACGTGAACAACTCCGAGTCCAACTCCAGGGCGCTACTGCACAGCGACGAGCACCAGCTCCTGACCAACCCCAAGGTAAGGACGCCCCATGAGGGATGCCTCGCTCCTGCGGAGACCTTGAGGTTTGGGGGGAGCATCAGTGTTAGACCCTTCGCGGGGTGGCTCGGAGTATGCTCGCGTTACCAGGAGGCGACGAGGCTTTGCAGGCTATACTCAAACCAGGAGTAAATAAATCGGGGAGCCCCGGGCCCCCCGGTTCTTCAGGCGGGTTTGTGCACGGCGACCCGTGCGTGGTGCCCGGAGGCTTTCTTTACACACCTGTCTTGCCTGGTCCCAGATTTTGAGGCCTTGGCCCAGCTTAGGTTAGGGCCCTAGAGGGTTGACTTTGGAGAAATGCAAGGAGCCGAAAGTTAACTTTTCCTCCGGTTAAAGCCAGTGCGTAGCGGGGATACACCTACTCCGGCGCATGGTCAAGGTCCGAGCTCCACTGGCCGCGTCCAGAACTCGTCTTGGGAGGTGCAGGGAGTCTTTTAGCCCCTTGAAAGGTGTTTGAGGTTTCCTTGCCTTTTAACTCTTGACAGACGTTTTTAACTTGTGGTCCGAAGATGAACTTTCGTGGGTCGACAAACGACGTGGAATCAAACGCGAAATTCTGCGTAGATCCATTTTGGGCGGGTACGGCGGACTCCTAGTTTTCATGAAATAGATTGTCAGAAGGGTCTAGAGGCAGCCTAGTGACTCCTAGGCTCTGTGTGTCTAGAAACAATTGGGAGCCACCTGGGAAACGGTAAAACTTTCTGAAAATAGAAAACCGTCCGTGAAATGTACCGAATATTCCTTCCTTTGCAACTTTTTTAGTTCTCACAAGCAAAAACGAAAAAACCTGGTTAAGACTCGAGGGATGGAGAGCAGAGAGAGGGACGCTCAGAAAACTGTTCCCAGTGGAGAAAAAAACTTATAAAAAGCAGTGTCCTCAGTCTGTGAACTAATTGAGCTTTGTAGTGCACCTGATTTTACAAGAAGGCTTTTCTTTCGTTTTTTCTTTCTTCTCTTGGCCTTTTTTGCTCTTCTTGTTGCTTAACTATCAAAGTAAAGATGTGTATCTTCTTTAAAGTTACTGGCATTTTCCCTCTTTGTGAGAGCAGTGCTTGAAGATCAAGCAAGAAAGCTGTCCATAAGGGAATGAGTCTTGTGTACACAGGAACAACTTTAAGTGTGACAGGATATAATTATATCAATCCAAAAAAAGAATTCTATCTCAATAGTTTACAAGTATTTAAAATAAGCTTATCATTTCTCTACAGTAAACCTCTTGTTCTTGTCTCCTAAATAGTAAAATCTTGAATTGGGGAAATTTTAAAAAGGGAATTCCTTTAAAGAAAAATATATGACTTCTCTTAAAAAAGATGCTCTTGCTGACAAAGGAAGAGGACCTTAAAAATGAAGATAATATATAAGCAGTAAATATAGAAGTACAGAATTTAGATAGAGTATAATGTTCAAAGTCTTGAAGAAGCAATAATGTTTCAAAGACAAATGTTGTAAATTAATCTGCTCAACGCTCAGGAATTTCAAAACAAATTGCAGGGTTTTAGAAACATCACTTTTTTCAGGATTAAATCATTAATATAAAAGAAAGGTGTCAAAAAGAAATAGTGATTTAGAAATTATATGGTAGTTCATCATTTAAAAGGTGTTGTTATAATTGGTGAAACATTGCTAATTAGTTTAAGATTGTGGTTCAGGCACTAATAAATTACATACACGTTTTTCAGTCAGTGGCTAATATCTAATCAAGACATTGAGAAGGTAGAATTTACTACATAAAGGCTGTTTCACAATTTCCAGGTAATTTTGAAGGATCTGACAAAAAAAATAAATTGGGATTTAGGACATAGATTTTTAAATCACTTGGAAGGAGTGGTAATGCTTTATATGTAATCCTAGGATTTGATATTTCTCTCTTTTTGTTGCAAATAATCAGTTTTCTCCCAGTGCCAGTTTGGATCCTGGCAACAATCGTTTTGAAGAAGTATCTGAACAAAATAAGATTTTATAAAGTAAAGTATACAAGAAATGACAGAACTGCAGAAAGATATGTTAATGTTACAGAAAATGATGAACAACATTCAATTTAGTCAAGGTTTCCTCGGCCAAAGCAGTATATATCTCTTTATCCAAATTATGATTGCATCGTACCATTTATAGAGCATAAGTATGTTCTTTTGCAGTCACTTTTTGACTTTTGAGCAATGAAGTGCTCAATTTGGAAATTCTCGTAAGCAATTAGTGATGGAAAAATTCAGCTCAACCAAAATATTGTGCCAGAGTCCAGTATGTAAGCAGAATGTTTCCACAGTGCCTTTGCAATTAGGCAATACCCACAGCCCGTTGCTGTTGCATCTACCCAGACCTTACCTTTTTATTGAAGGCCTGGGTGCCCCACCCATTCTCTTTGTAGAATGTCTAGATTCCCTACAGTGTCATGGATCCTAATCACCTTCAACTTTCTCTTCTTCATGGCCCACTACCACAAGAAGCCATTTGGGAAATCTCTTTTTAGAAAAAGAGAACAAGGACTTTCTCCCCTCCCTTGAGTTCGCTGCATTAGGTACAGTAAAAAGCAGGGAAGGGGAAAGAATATTGCACATATCTAACATCTTAAGCCATAGACTACTAAAGAAGACAGTGTGAATAAATTTGACCTTTGACTAATAATTTCTTTAAAATATCTTTAAGTCCTATTCAACTTCTGTTTTGAGTCATATCCTTGTTTCTGAAGCAATCACTGTATTCAGCCATGTAATATAGTACTCAAGTCAGTTATCCTAATTATCCAGTCAAGTCCTAATTATCCACAGGGCAAGGATCTGCTCTTTGAATTGACCGTAGCAAAATCTAAATTTGGGGTCAGCTTCCTCTGACTACTGTTCCCATCACTGCCTTATCTCTTTGTGACTAGCAGGTGTGTGTGTTAAGAGGTTTGGTTCTCATCCATGGCCATACATTAGAATCACTGGGGGAACTTTAAAAAGACATTCTGGGGTGGGGGGGGGCATCCCTGGTGGCGCAGTGGTTGAGAGTCCGCCTGCCAATGCAGGGGACATGGGTTCGTGCCCCGGTCCGGGAAGATCCCACATGCTGCAGAGCGGCTAGGCCTGTGAGCCATGGCCGCTGAGCCTGCGCGTCCGGAGCCTGTGCTCCGCAACGGGAGAGGCCACAACAGTGAGAGGCCCGCGTACCGCAAAATTAAATAAATAAATTCTGGGGAGTTCCCTGGCAATCCAGTGGTTAGGACTCCATGCTTTCACTGCCGAGGGCCTGGTTCAATCCCTGGTCAGGGAACTAAGATTCCGCAAGTTGCGTGGCACCGCCAAAAAAACAAAAAAAAAAGATAAAAAGAAATTCTGATGCCTGGGTCCAGCCTTCACAGATTCAGACTTGGTCTTGGGTGGGTCCTGGGCATGATGTTTTTTAAAAAGTTCTACAAGTAATTCTAGTCTGTAGACAGAGTAAAAATAAACACTGGCTTAGAAAATGTCCTCATCTGTTGTGCAAGAAAAGTAAAATAAGAACTGAAAGGGTTCATTGTGATTAATATTTGTGTGTTTGGGTTAAAAGATGTTACTGATGCTACTGAATATAGGGAGTTGGTTTGAAAGGGGGGACTCAAATTCTGAAGGAAAAGAAGAGAATCATTTAAAATTAGTTTAATGTAAATGAAACGAACTTACGCAGTTCCAAACATTTAAAATTGGTTTAATGTAAATGAAATGAGCTTGTGCAGTTCCAAACATTTGCTTTTGCCTCGTTGGTTACATTGGATTGCAAAGAAAAGATGAATTTTTAAAACCAGCCTCTTGTATATGGAACAAGAGAGAGCAGGTGATTAGAGGCAATATGTTTTATTTTTGAGTTTTTTTCTTTCTCTGATATGAAAAACCTAGAAAGAGAGGACAAACGTCTATTTCTAAGAAACCAGTACTACTGTAAAAGTAAGAGAAACGCATTCAAGAGAATAAAAACTTAGGCAAGAACTAGAAGAGGCTTCAGGCTTTAAGTATATACCCTGAAATTGGATGTAATGAACTACAGGGAATTGTGGCTTAGTTACCTTCTTGGTATCCTACACATCCATACTAGAGTGCCTCTCCCCCCAGCACACACACACTTCCTGTGTAGATGGTGTGGTCTGCTGGGGTTAATTTATGAACTCCATCCTTGAATTAAACGTGCAATACTTTGTGCTCTAGGGAGGTCCATCACATCAAAACTAAGTAATAAAAGGCTCATCTGAATTGTGACAGCTTGTCTATAGTCTTTATTTCCCCATGAAAAAGTGGCTTACTGTGGTTGTTTTTCCTCTGGTGATGATATGAAGTAATACTGGGGATGTACATAAAATTTAATTCCACAAATACTTCTTCAGCATCTATTATGATCAGAGAACTGGGCAAAAAACAGGAAGACATACAAAGATGAGTTCATTCATTTAACAAATATTTATTAAGTGCCACTTTGTGCTGTGTGTGTGTGTGTGTGTTTCCAGGTTCTAGGACTAGAATAGAGATCAGGCTGGAACCCAGGGCACAAAGATCAGAGCCCTGGGGGTAAGACAGGAGAGTAAATTGGGACCAGTAATGCAAAAGTCCTTGACAGATAGGATGGGTTTGGTGGACATTGGGAAGCCATGGTAGGAAGAGTAATGCCCCCTACCAAGGATGTCCACACCCTAACCCCCAGAACCTGTGAATATCTTATGTTACACAGCAGAGGGGAATTAAGTTTGCAGATGAGTGAAGCTTGCTAATCAGCTGACCTTAAGATAGGGAGATATCCTGGTGGGCCAAGTATAATCACAAGGGTCCTTAAATGTGGAGGAGGAGGTCAGAGGGATGCAATTTGAAGAAGGCTCAACTGACTGTTGCCAGCTTTGAATACAGAAGGAGGACACAAGCCAAAGAATGCAGGCAGTCCCCTTTTCCAAGGGAGTGGGAAAAGGCAAGAAAATGGATTCTTTCTTAGAGCCTTCAGAAAGGAATATAGCCCAGCTGGTGTCTTGATATTAGTTCAGCGAGACCCATTTTGGAATTCTGACCTTCAGAATTGTAAGATAGTACATTTGTGTTGTTTTGAGCCACTAAATTTATGCTATAACAGCAATAGGAAACTAATACAGAAGTCAAGGAAGGCTTTTGAGTAGGTGACTAATATGATAAGATATTTGAAAACTTGGTCAGATAATATCCACTTATATTATGGCTCTTTAGAAACAATCTAATCTGTAGGCTGCTAGGATTTTCCTGTCTGAGATTACTTATCATAAAATCCTTCCCTGACATCCATTTGTGGATGCTTTTATGAAGTTCCCAATTATTTGTAAGAACTCCCAAAATTATGTATCTCAAACTCTAATCAGAAACTTTTTACTTTTATAAGAGAGATTTGTGATGTTACAATATATTTCAGTTAAAGTTTGGAGGAAAAATGCATATATTTTTTCACAAACTTGCCTCAGAATTATAAAGATTTTTACAAGTTGTCAATTTTGTTTATCTAAAATGTTTTTGCTACTCATTTATGAATGAAGATGTCAAGTTTTATTTACCTTGGGTTTAAAATTTTTTTCCCCGTCTTTAGCAGAATTTCATATTGAGTTCCTAGATAAACAGTGCATTTATATTACAATTATCATAAATATTCGCAGTAAAATACTGAACAGAATGGTTTTTACTATTACATATGTTTATTACTGTTCCTCATGCTGTGCCTTTAGTATTCTCTAGGTCACATAAATCAATGCGTAAAAATTTGTACTTTTGAGTTTTAGTAATACCCTCTTTTCTTTTAAAATAAACACTTATAAAATTGAAAACTGGAATTCCCTGGTGGTCCAGTGGTTAGGACTCGGTGCTTCCACTGCAGGAGGCACAGGTTCAGTCCCTGGTCAGGGAACTAAGATCCCACAAGCCATGTGGCATGGCCAAAAGAAAAGGTGGAGGGAACTATGTGCTTATTAAATTATTTAAATTTATCATCATTTTTGTAAATAAACTAATCAAACAAACTTGTTAAATGTATTTGCTTGGTTGAGTAGCAGAGTCCAGCAGATTGGGTCACTAGAAGTTCTCTGTATACTGAAGCACATGTGAAGAAATATCCATTCATCTAAATTCTTCTGTGCCATTCATCTAACTGATGCAGTAGACCAAATGGACTTTGAAACCTTATCCAATGTCCAATTTACTAGTTGTAATCTAACAATATTGCAGCAGCATATATTGATGTTGTATCTCATTAGCAGAAATTAAATCCTAGAAAATTACATTCTAAATCCTAGGAGTTTAATCCAGTTTTTCCTGTGTAATAAATATATTTATACAATTGTCTTTATCGACACAACTTTATTTTAAGATAGTTCTTAAGAATGGAAAACCAGACAGTAATACTGCTTAGTGAGAGTAAGATCTATTCTGATTATAATTACCTCTGTTTCCTCTGTTACAAGGAGAAAAATGGCAAAAGAAAATCATCTTTATCTCTCTAACACCAGCTTCTGTTCTGGAATCTTTTGTTTCTATCAATAGTATCATTATTCTCTGGTATTAATACATTATCAATTTTCACTGCCACTATCCTGGTCAAAGATATTATCATTTGCTTTGATTATTACAGTATCTCTTTACTAATCTCCTTATATCTAGTCAATTTCTTCCTCCAAACCAATGGTTCTCAAAGTGTGAGCAGTGGATGAGAAGCATCAGCATCATCTGTGAACTTGTTAGAAATGCACATTCTCAAGTCCCATCCTAGACGCATTGAATCAGAAATTTCACCCTAATTTCTGATTTAGTGGTTCTGTGTTGAATTCAAGAATTTATACAGTAAAAAAAGTATATAACTACCAAGCTAATAAGTGGGGAAAATGAAATAATATAAAGCAAGCCATTTTAAAAAAGTGCAGTGAAAGAAAGTAAAAAGAATGTAGACAGGTAGAATAAATTAAAAAAAAAAAAGATAGTAGATTTAAACCCAAATTTATAATTATATTAAATATAAATGGACTAACTCTTACAATTAAAAGGTAGAGATCATAGACTGGAAAACATACAAACATCAACCCCCCAAAAAAATGAAGAAAGAAAAGTTGGAGTACTTGTATTATATGAAATATAGTAGACTTTGAAGCAAAAAAATGTTACTAGAGATAAAAAGGGACATTTCATAATTATAAAAGTTAATTCAACAAAATATAACAATTGTATATTGGGGAGTACCTAAAAATATAACCTTGAAATACATAAAAACAAAAAAATTAAAGCAGAAATATGTAGAAATATCTCAAGGGAGAAATATACAAGTCTATCACGATGAGAGATTTTTAACACACCTCTGTTTGTAACTGATAAACAATCAGACAAAAGCAATATCAATACACATCCAGCAGATTTGAATAACATGTTTAACAACTGACCCAACTGACATATATATAATAGTATATCCAGTAGCAGCAGAGTGCACATCGTTTCAAGTGCCCGCATAACATTTCCCCAAACTGATCACATTCTGGGCCATAAAGAAAGCCTTCACAAATTTCATAGCAGTGAAATAATAAAGATTATATCCTCAGTGAAATTAAGCTAGAAATGATTAAATTTTACTGAGAGACATAGAAGATGTGGGAAATTCATTAGAGAAAGAGTGACCTTATGAATAAATGGTGCTTGAGCAATTAGCTCTATGTAAAAAAGAAATAAAATGTGATACATGGGGCTTCCCTGGTGGCGCAGTGGTTGAGAGGCCGCCTGCCGATGCAGGGGACGTGGGTTCGTGCCTCGGTCCGGGAGGATCCCACGTGCCGCGGAGCGGCTGGGCCCGTGGGCCATGGCCGCTGAGCCTGCGCGTCCAGAGCCTGTGCTCCGCAACGGGAGAGGCCGCAGCGGTGAGAGGCCCGCGTACCGCAAAAAAACCCACAAAAAACAAAAACTATTCTTCTCTTTAAATGTTTCTTACAGATACAATTTCAATATTTTCATTCAATAGTGGTGTGGTTTAAGAGATTTTTCATTCACAAGTCAAACAATCCACCCAAAGGGAACTGATAGTCTGTAGGTTCATAGTGCAAATAAAGAGTTTGGGAATGAAGCAACTGACTTTTCTAAAGTACAAAACAGATAAAATTCTTAGAAGATACATTCAATAAGCTCTACTAAGCAACTGGCCACAGAACTAGAACATTTGATAATTTTCCTGGTGAATTCAATGGGATTCCAGATGTTTCCAAACTCAACTTGAACTCTCATCTTCAGCTTTGTATTTTGCTTTTCCAGTTTTGCTAATGACACAAACATGATTCAAATCCCTGAAGTATTCATTATAGTCAAGGGCATATCCTACAACAAACTTGTCTGGAATTTCAAGTCTAACAAAGTCTGGTCTATATCCAACACTTCGAGGGATCCTTTTCACCAGCAAGCTTGCAACCTTGACCATCTTTGGATTATGCTGCTTGACCAAGGAAAGCAAGGTTTGCATTGTTTAGTGTCAATTGTATCTTCAACAATCAAGACATTCTTTCCAGTTAAGGTTGAGAGATCATCTCCACCAATTACTTTTATGTCACCTGTTGACAGGTGACATAAAGATAAAATCTACATTTTATCTACATAAATTTTATCTACATAAATCTTTATCTACATAAAGATAAAATCTACAGTCATAGGTATAGATCTATCACTATTTCTGTTTCAGTGCTTTGATGTAATCCAGCAGATCAGCAAAGAATTTATAGCCCCCCCTTGAGCACACAGAGGGCCACGATGTGATAGCCTTCCATCTCCTTCATCACATCTTGAGCCAGCCGTTCAGTCCTGTCCATAATTAGTCCATGAGGAATAAACACCTTTTCCAAATCCTCAGCATAATGATTAGGTCTACAACATAAATCTAGGTCATAACCTGGTGCATCATCACTAATCACAACGCTGGGGCTGCGAGTCACCATAACGGAGCTGGCTGGCGCGGGCTGATGGCAGTCTGCTATTTTTTTTAATTAATTTTTATTGGAGTATAGTTGATTTACAATGTTGTGTTAGTTTCTGCTGTACAGCAAAGTGTGGGCTACTTTAATAGGAACCTCATAACAGTAACCTAAACAAAGGAACTACTAGGTTTTTTTCTTTTGTAAATGTATGAGCTTGTAAGCAGTCTGTGGGGCTGTGCCGTTCTGATCTGGAAGGTCATTCAAACACCCAGTTTCTTACTGTCTTGTTGCTCTAACCGTCCCTTAACATGGTTTTCCTAACTTCATCACGTCTGCCTTTTAGGCAGTGAGAAGAGTGAAAGAGAAAAATAAAAGTCAGGCAGCTTCCTTTAAAATATATATATATTTCAAATATTGTAATATTTGCCCTTTTAACGTGTACAGGTTTTTGGTATATTCACAGAGTTGTGCAACCATCATGACTAATTCCAGAATATTTCCATTCCTCCCAAAAGGAATCCCAATTCCTCCAGCTTGGTCATGGTATATAATCCTTTTTATATGTTCCAAGATTTAGTTTAACAGCATTTTGTTGAAGATTTTTGCATCTATATTCATAAGGTATATTGTTGTGTAGTTTTCTTGTGATATTTTGTCTGCTTTTGGTATCATAATAACAGAATGAGCTGGGATGTATTACCTCTTCTTGTTTTTTTGGCAGAAGGGTTTATGATTTTGCACCATGGTCAAGTGGGATTTATTTTAGGAATGCAAGGTTGGTTAAACATAATAAAATCAATGTAATACAACATATTAATAGAATAAATGACAAAAATCACATGCATGTATATGCAGGAAAAATGTTTGACAAAATCCTTCCTTGACTTAAAAAATCAACAAACTAGGGATAGAAGGGAACTTTGTCAACCTGATAAAGGGAAACTATGAAAAACCCACAACCAATATCATACTTAATGATGAGAGACTGAAAGTTTTCCCCTAAGATCAGGAACAAGACAAGGATGTCCACTCCTGCCACTCACGTTCAATATTGTAGTATAGGTTTTAGTCAGGACAATTAGGCAAGAAAAAGAAACAAAAGACAGCCAGATTGGAAAGGAAGAAATAAAAGTATCTCTATTCACAAATCACATGATCTTGTATATAGAAACTCCTGGAGAATCCCCTAAAAAAAAAAAAAAAGCTATTGGACCTAGTAAATTCAGCAAGATTGCAGGATACAAAGTCAATATACAAAAATCAATTATATTTTTGTACACTAGCAATGAACAATCCAAAAGTAAAATTAAGAACACAATTCTGTTTACAGTAGCATCAAAATAATCATATACTTAGGAATACATTTGACAAATTTAACAAAAGAATGTAAGACTTGTACCCTTACTACAAAACACTATTGAAAGAAATTAAAGAAAAACTAATAAAAGATAACCTTTGTTCATAGATTGGAAGACTGAATATTGTAATATGATGGCAACACTCCCCAAATTGATCTATAGATTCATTATAATTCCTATAAAAAACTCAGCTGGATTTTCTTTGTCAGAAGTTGACCAACTAATCCTGAAATTCAGATGAAAGTACAAGGGACCCAGGATAACCAAAACAATCTTGAAAAAGTAGAACAAAATTGGAAGACTCACACTTTCCAATTTTAAAACTTACTAGAAAGCTATAGTAATCAGGACTGTGTGGTACTGGCATAAGGAATAGATTCCAAATCTATGGAATAGAGTTGAGAGTCCAGAAATAAATGTATACATTTATAAGTAATTGATTTTGACAAGGGTGTCAAGAGCATTCAACAGAAAAAAAAGTCTTTTTAACCAGTGGTGCTGGAACAACTGTTAATACACATGCAAAGGAGTGAAGTTGGACTTCTACTTCACACCATATACAAAAATTAATTCAAATTGATGAGAGACCTAAATATAAGAGCTAAAACTATAAAGCTCTTAGAAGAGAGCATAGGTGTACATCTTTATGCCTTTGAATTAGGCACAGTTTCTTAACATGACACAAAAAGCATAAGCAATCAAAGGAAAAATAGGTAATTGGACATAATCAAAATTTTAAAATGTTTGTGCTTTGAAGAATACCATCAAGAAAGTGAAAAGACAAACACAGAATGAGAGGAAATATTTGCACATCTGGTAAGGGTTGAATATCCAGGATATATAAAGAACCTTTACAACTCAATAACAATAATAACAAAAAGACAAATAACCCAATTTATAAATAGGCAAAAGTTGGGAACAGATATTTTTCCAAAGAAGGTATACAAATGGCCAACAAGCACATGAAAATATGTTCAACATCATTAGTCATTAGGGAAATGCAAATCAAAACCACAATAAGAGGGCTTCCCTGGTGGCGCAGTGGTTGAGAGTCTGCCTGCCGATTCAGGGGACACGGGTTCGTGCCCCGGTCCGGGAAGATTCCACATGCTGCCGGAGCCTGTGCTCCGCAACGGGAGAGGCCACAGCAGTGAGAGGCCCGCATACCGCAAAAAAAAAAACAAAACACAATAAGATACCACTTTCAACCCACTAGAAGACTATTAAAAAATAAAAGACAATAACAAGTTTTGGTGAGGGTGTGGAGAAATTAGAATCCTCATACATTGTTGGTAAGAATGTAAAAGATTTGCAGCTGCTTTGGAAAACAGTTGACTGTTCCTCAAAAAGTTAAACAGAATTACATATGACCCAGCAACTCCATTCCTAGGTATATACCCAAAAGAAATGAAAACACATGTCCACACAAAAACTTGTACATGACTATTTGTAGTAGCATTATTTATAACAGCCAAAATGTGGAAATAAATCAAACGTTCATCAACTGACAAATGGACAAACAAAATGTGCTATATCCATGCAAGGAATTTTATTTGGCTATAAGAAGGAATGAAGTGTTGATACATGCTACAACATGATTGAAAACGTGCCAAGTGTGAGAAGTCAGCCACAGAAGATCACATATTATACAATTCCATTTACATGAAATGTCTAGAGTAGGGAAATCTATAGGATGATTGGGAATGATAGCTAAAGGGTACATATATGGTGTGTTCTTGGGGTGATAAAAACATTCTAAAATTGATTGTGGCAGTGGTACACCTCTGTGAATCCACTTAAAAACATTGAATTATACACTTTAAAGGGGTGAATTGAATGGCATGTCAGTTATATTTCAGTAAAGCTCTTACCAAAAAATAATGTTGATGGGAGATTTACTTTGCAAATTTGGCATTTCAAATAACTTGTAAAGAGGTTAAAACTTCCCTACTATTTGGAAAAATATGTACTTTAAAATATTAATTTTCCAAATAAAATTTATTTGCAAAATACTCAAAAATTATTTAGAAAATTTTTAGTTAAAATAAAATTATAATTTTGATGGAACACATTTTGAATGTACAAAAATAAACTATGAAAGTACTAAAAATATAGATGAATATTTACATAATTTGGGCAGTGGGCAAAGCCTTTCTAAGGCTAACAAGAGCAAAAATCATAAAAGAATACACTCATTTATTTAATGACATAGTAAGAAAAACTTATATTTTTTAAAAAACATTAAAATTGAAAGAAAAATGACAAATTTGGGAGAATATTTGCACCATGGTAGAGCAATAATTCAAAACTCATTATGTGAAGCTGTCTTAGCAATAAATGATCATCTCTTCTGTATAAGACTAGGTGTGATGGTTAATTTTCTGTGTCAATTTGACTGGAGCTAAGGGATGCCCAGATAGCTGGTAAAACATTATTTCTGTAATGAGAGAAATCCCAGAAATGTTACTTTAAAATAAATGCTCTGTGGAGCACACAGGGCACGACTAGAGAATACAGCTGAGAGGATCAGTGTGTTGGAGACGAAGGTACCGACTTGAGAAAACCACAGTGTGTTGTGCCTGTATACCTGCCTCACCCATACCAGTTTACGTTGCCACAGTACTGAAGGAATGGAAAGCCTCTTCTACGGTTCGTGTTCCAGGCACCACCTTAGGTTTCACTAATTGTGTTCATGGCAGAGGTGCACACATAGCAGACCTTTAGAAGCTGCCTGGTAGAGTGGGAAAGGCTGCAGTGTTGAAATCGAGGTACCTACACCTGAATCTAGGTGTGCACCTCTGGGCCAGTCACTCAACCTTTTTTCTTAAACAATCCCTCAATTTTCTTTTTCTTTTTTTAAAAAATTTATTTATTTTATTTTTGGCTGCGTTGGGTCTTCGTTGCTGCAAGCGGGCTTTCTCTAGTTGCGCCGAGCAGGGGCTGCTCTTCGTTGTGGTGCGTGGGCTTCTCATCGCGGTGGCTCCTCTTGTTGTGGAGCACGGGCTCTAGGCTCACGGGCTTCAGTAGTTGTGGCACGTGGGCTCAGTAGTTGTGGCTCACGGGCTTAGTTGCTCTGCGGCATGTGGGATCTTCCTGGACCAGGGCTCGAACCCGTGTCCCCTGCATTGGCAGGCAGATTCCCAACCACTGTGCCACCAGGTAAGCCCCCAATCACTCAACCTCTTGATCCTCAGTTTCTTCACAGACTGAGGATTATTGATAATACAGGTTATAGATAATATATGGATAAATATGATCCAAGAAGGTATAATTGATTAATACTTGTGGAATAAATAAACCTTGGCATTTGCATTTTTAAATAATTACTGAGACATCAAGTAGGGAAAATTTCACGGGCGAGGAAAGAGTTTAGGGAATTTGTCACAAACTTTGTAATATCGAGACAACAGCTTAGTTTCTGGTATCTCAATATTTCCAACTCTCCATTCCTTAATCTTCATAGCTGGTAGGAAAATATCTACTTGTACAAATCTTCTACCGGTTGCATTATTTTAAAATATCTGTAGAATCATTAATTCAACAGATGTTTATGGAGGACCTGCACGTGGCAGGCACACTATTCTAGGTTCTGGGGAGGCAGTGGTAAAAGAAATCCCTGCTGGGTTGGAGCTTACTTTCTGTGTAGTTGTGGGAGGTCTTTACACAGTACTGGGGGTGTGTGTGTGTGTGTGTGTGTGTGTGTGTGAGCATGTGCATGCACTTACTGCTTAGTTCCGAGGTGACATCCACCTCCTCCATCCATTGAGCTTTCTTTCTCCCATGCCCATGTGAAGTACTGAATGTCTGTTTTCTCCTGGTTGCTGTCAAGCACCTTGCCCTTTAGTGTTTTTCAACAGATACTTATTTGATTTTGCAGAGCCGCTAAGTGGAAAATTAACAACACAAATTTATGGCATTAAAATTTTGCAGAGCTTCAAAATTTCCATTGGAGGGAGTTCCCTGGTGGCCTAGTGGTTAGGATTCTGGTCTTTCGCTGCCATGGCCCCGGTTCAATCCCTGGTCAGGGAGCTGAGATTGAGATCCCACAAGCCAAGCAGCACGGCAAAAAATTTTAAAAGTAAATTCCCATTGGAGATTTATTGAGCATGTTCAGGGAATGCAGAATATTTTTTCAGAAAGATAAGTTCAGATATGAATACTCAGCAAGTTTAGTTACCAAAGAAATGCTCTCCAAAAACACAAAATTAGAAACAAAAATGAGGGAATAACTGTAAATATAGGAAAAGTTAAAATAATTTCAAGTGAATACTTTGATCAAATACAATGCCAGTAAATTTGAAACCATAGGATGATATGGTAATTCTCTAGGATAATACAAACTTCCAAACTAAACAATCTAATAGTGATTAAAAAAAAAAAAAATAGACGAATTACCATAGAGGAAATGGAGAAAGTTCTCAATAGAACTACTATTGGGACTCCTCTGTCCCAATCCCTTTTGGCATCCAGAAACAACTGTATTTAACTATTTTTGTTTTCTGTTTTTCCTCGTATTTACCTCCATGTTTCTAAACAGTAAGCTCTGTGATGTATATATTTTATTTTTTTGATTTTTGTTTGTTTTTATTGGAGTATAGTTGCGTTACACTGCTGTGTCAGTTTGATATATATATTTTAGACACAATTGCCTGCCTATGATTGAATCTGAGGATTTAGCTTTCTTACACCATCCCATTCCATCTCATTTTCCCCCCCTTCATCCTTTAAATATCATAATTTTTGGCTAAATTAGCATTGAGTGCTTAACTTATTTTTACTATGTATTGTTCGTGGGTTTTTTTGTTTGTTTTTTTGCGGTACGCGGGCCTCTCACTGTTGTGGCCTCTCCCGTTGCGGAGCACAGGCTCCGGACGTGCAGGCTCAGCGGCCATGGCTCATGGGCCCAGCCGCTCCGCGGCATGTGGGATCTTCCTGGACTGGCATGAACCCGTGTCCCCTGCATCGGCAGGCAGACTCTCAACCACTGTGCCACCATGGAAGCCCGTATTGTTCGTTTTTATTGCAACTTTTTATGTTCTTTGAGCTGATAATCATCCCCTTATAATATTTTCTTACTTCCTTGTATACCTTTCTCTTACTTTAACAAAATTCTCCCACAGAATTGTAAAACTCCTTTGCACACTGTTTTTCATATACTTATTCATTATACGTAACTGTTTCATTCTACTTTTTTCTCTTTTAAAAAAACTTACCTGGCATAACTTTTCTGAACTCCTTTAGCCTACTGCCGCAAACCGAACTGGTTGCACCTTAGGCCTGCTCTGTCTCTCCTCTGTTAGGTACTCTGTTTCCTTGACCCCATGCCTTCTTCTTTATACCTTTGCTTTGGTGGAGTGCATCCTCAAGTAGCTTCCTGAGAAAGGGTGCATGGGAAGTATACCTTTTGGATCTTATGTATGTTCAGAGTTCTGTTTCTGAGGCTTTAACATACTCTAATCTGTTTACTTGAAGTGCAATTTATTATTTGTTACCTAGTGCCCATAAATCAGTGTAGGTCTATACCTCCAACATCATGCCTTTCAAGAGAAATAAACAATCAGGAGTTCTGCTCAAAGTTATGCTCAAACTGAGCTCAAATTTTTTCGTCCATCAAAACTGGTCATAGGCTTCAGGTACTCCCTAGCACACTGCAGAGTACTCCTGGAGGTATGTATGTCTTGGTATGAGAAAAACAAGCCCACATTAACAACTGCACATTAGGACAAGTTGGGGAAAGCCGCAGTACAAAAGAGAAGGTGCGTTGGGAATGCGAGCCATTTTCTTGTGAATCTTATTTGCCTGCAGGACCTGCTTTAGCCCTGAAAACCCCACCTATATGTCTCAGTGGGTCAAATAGCCCAGTATACAATGGATAACATGGTGACTGGGTGTTGCATGTTCAGGCATTTGGTAACAAACCAAGGGTTTCTCAAAAGGAGGATAGTGATTTGTCAAAGAAAGCATGAGTTTGATTTATGCTATCAGAACTCTCTACAGGCTCCATCTATCCCTCCAATCTGGCACAGACACCTTGGATACCATTGGAGGCCCTGGGCCACAGAAGTCAATCAAGAGAGCTTTCTGTAGCCTGGAGTGCCTGGAGCGGGTTCTCCTGCTCTGCCTGCCACTGAAAGCTGGCAGGTAAATGGGTTACTCAGTAAGGGGTCAGAGGAGCAATCCCAAATGTGGGGAAATGTTTCCTCCAAAGTATAAAGGATCCATCAAGCATTGTGCCTCTTTTTTAGTTTTAAGGAATGAAAGGTACAGCGATCTGTCTTTCACTTTGAAGGGGATATCCAGAAATTCCCTGTGCCACGAGACCCCCAGAAGCAGCACTGAAATAACAGGCCGCTGCATTTCCCACCCTCTGGCACACCTGTACTTTACCAAGGAATCTAGGGCAGTTTGTACTCCCTGATTTCTGATCAGCATGATCTCCTCAATGTAGACAGTATGATGTTCTGTGGGAGGGCGACGGGTCAAGGTCCCTGCACACTAGAGCATGACGTCCAGAGAGAGTTGAGGCAGACCTGGGTAAGACAGTAGTCTACACCGTCTCTGCCAGATAAAAGCAAACTCTCTCTGGTGCTCTCTGTCAAGGATGGAGAAGATAGCATTTGTCAGATCAGTCACCATAGAATAGGCTCTGGAGGTAAGTTTAATCGCTCCAATAAAGAGACTGTATCTGAAACAGCAACTGAAGTAGTTACCGCCGATTCATTTAACAATACAGTCATTCTCCAAGACTTGTATGTCTTCTTCAAGAGCCAAATAGGCAAGTTAAACATTAATGTGGTAGGAATCCCCACTCTTGTAATCTCTGTGACTTCCCTAGGGATGCGGTAGTGGTTTATTATTTGGGGAGGAAGGAGGTAGTTTCAGTCATCCACCATAATAGCCTATCTCCATGGGTAAAGGAAGTCAGGGTAGAAATTACAACCAGTGTACGACCAGACCAAGCACGTATATTGCATCTGTAGATTTAGAATATCAACCACAGGAGAGTTCATGGACTCACTGGACCCTTTTTTTAAAAAAAATTTATTTATTTTATTTATTTATTTTTGGCTGCGTTGGGACTTTATTGCTGCGTGTGGGCTTTCACTAGTTGCGGCGAGCAGGGGCTACTCTTCATTGCGGTGGGCAGGCTTCTCACTGCAGTGGCTTCTCTTGTTGCAGAGCACGGGCTCTAGAGGCGTGGGCTTCAGTAGTTGTGGCACACAGGCTCAGTAGTTGTGGCTCGTGGCTCTGGAGCACAGGCTCAGTAGTTGTGGCTCACGGGCTTAGTTACTCCACGGCATGTGAGATCTTCCTGGACCAGGGCTTGAATCCGTGTCCCCTGCATTGGCAGGCGGATTCTTAACCACTGCGACACCAGGGAAGCCCCACTGGACCCATTGTGACGTCAGCTCAGGTCAAAACTCCGTTTCCCCCTGACCCCAGGAGCTCACATTCTGACCACAGTCATACTTAGTGTCCCCAGGGACTAGGATTAGCACAGAGCCAGTGTCCAATAATACTGTAAATGGCTGCCCTTTCCCCACTGCACAGCTACTCTTGTAAATGTTTGCATGTGCTCCTGGGAAAGGGTAGGAGAAGATTTTTAGTAGGCATTACTTGAGGTGCTGCCACAGGTCTTTTTCAAGAATAAGCAGCCTTGCCTTCATTCAAGGAGCTTTAGGTCTGGGGACTGGGTAAGGAGTCCTGTCTTACATCGTGTCATTGGACTCCACTTCATCAAACCTCAGGTTTTTTCTGGTATGTAGATCAAGTTGAACCTTAAAGGTTTTCCACATTTTTAGTCCTAGGGGTCCTATGATCTCTTAGTCACTGTCGAAAGTTATCATTGATGGATGAAATCATTTTTATTATGCTCACAAATTCTGTGGGTCATAAATACAGACAGGGCACAATGGGGACAGTTTATCTCTGCCCTATGGTGTCTGAGGTCGTTGTAGACTACTCAGAGGCTGGAGGCTAGAATCATCTGAAGGCTCATTTACTCTCATATCAGAGAGTTGATGTTGGCTGTTGACTGGGGGGCCTTGGTTCCTCTCCACACAGGCCTTTCCATGTGATCTCTCTGCACGGGCTACTTTGGGCTTCCTTACAGCATAGTGTCAGAATTCCAAGGGCACACATTCCCAAGAGAGAGATTCAAGCAGAAGCTATGTCCTCTTTTCTGATTCAGCCTTAAAAGTCACATAGCATCACATACTCTGTAATCACAGTCTCATCCATGTTCTAGGGAAGGGAAACCCACACCTCTGAATAGAGGAGTGTCAATGTCACATTGTAAGAGCATGTAAAATAGGATGGATGTTGGTGCAGCCATCTTTGGAAAATACATTCTGCCACAAATAGGAAGCATCAATTTTTCATCACCCCCATCTATCAATCCTGGTTCTAGGGACTTATGGACAGGGCTTGTTGGTTTCATTCATGCAGAAATAATGTTGTAAATTTCATTAAAAAAAAAATATATATATATACACACACATATATACACATTATGAGCCTATCTGAAGGCATGCATGAGCATTTAAGATGTTTTGTTTCATTTCTGTGTTCTGTGTGGTTGTAAGAGGATTGGCCATCTCCTCAAGGATTTTAAATTATCATCATAAGCCACTGAACAAATTTTTACAGGTACTGCCATGCTTAATAACTATTGAGCTTCTTCCAGATTAAAACTTCTAGTTTTGGTCTGACTTCTATTTAGATTCGACCTCTATTTTTGGCAAAGACACCGTATTTTTATTTTCCAACTCTAGAGCTGAATGAACTATTTTCTCTTGAAAGTGAAATGTTGTTCCAAACTTTTCTCAGTTTTAATAATATCACCAACTTTAGCAGTCTACTTGAATCCAGAAGTTAAATGAATAATGTTACACTACAAAAGTGCAGATGTAATACCAACACATAGTAATACATTCTAACTAAAGGAGCGTTGGGGGTGGGTGGGAATACTCTGCTGGAGGTATTGAGCAGCTTTTCACAGGGGCATGCAAGGACAGAGGAACAATTCTTCATGAGTAGTAGTTCAGATAATTTGGGCATTTTCCAATGCCATCTCCCATGCTCCTCTCCTTCAGGCACATTAGATGATTCAGTCTTTCTGGAACATCCATCACATTCCATTTCTTCTTCTTGGACTGTCACCTTCCCAACCCATTCTCTGAGAAGCAAACTCCTGTTCAGCCGTAAAGACACAATCATGTCACCTCTTTTGTGAAGCCTTCTCTTATTCCACCCCTACCCTCCTGAAGCCAAAATGTTCGCTTCCTCTTTTGCAATCACAAAGCACTTTGTGCATGTGCTACTATTACTGCACTACATGCTCCTGGGAGGGGAGGAAGAAGAGGGGTCGGGAGTAACATCTAATCTTTGTATCCTGTACTCAGCAATCGAGAATGCTTTATTGGGGCTTCCCTGGTGGCACAGTGGTTAAGAATTCACCTGCCAATGCAGGGGACATGGGTTTGAGCCCTGCTCCGGGAAGATCCCACATGCCACGGAGCAGCTAAGCCCGTGAGCCACAACTACTGAGCCTGCGCTCTAGAGCCCACGAGCCACAACTACTGAGCCTGTGTGCCTAGAGCCCGTGCTCCGCAACAAGAGAAGACACCGAAATGAGGAGCCCGCGAACCGCAACGAAGAGTAGCCCCTGCTCGCCGCAACTAGAGAAAGCCCGCGCACAGCAACGGAGAGCCAACACACAGCCAAAAATAAAATAAATAAATAAATGCAGGTTCCTAGTCCTACTGAATCAGTCTCAGGAGGGTGGGTCTTTTTGACACAGTCAGTGGTCTGTGGACCATACTTTGATGAACACTGTTTTAGGCTGGGCACCTCTCTGTACCTGCCCAGCCTGCTCTCTCTGAAGAGCTAATTTAGCATCTCCTTAGTTATTAATTTAGCATCTCCTAACTATTCTTTTTTTTTTTTTGCTGTACGTGGGCCTCTCACTGCTGTGGCTTCTCCCGTTGCGGAGCACAGGCTCTGGACACGCAGGCCCAGCGGCCACGGCTCACGGGCCCAGCCACTCCGCGGCATGTGGGATCTTCCCGGACCGGGGCACGAACCCGTGTCCCCTGAATCGGCAGGCGGACTCTCAACCACTGCGCCACCAGGGAAGCCCCTAACTATTCTTAGTTAACCTTACTTTTCACATTTTCTAAGCCATGTATTTGACCTTCAAATTCTTCCATAAGAGTATTTCCATTTAGCTTTCAGATATGGGTGTACATTCTGGAACCACCTGCCCTAGAATTTTTTAGCCGACATATAATTTCATGTTTGTTCAATTAACCTACATTCATAAGGAATGTGTGTGTGTGTGTGTGTGTGTGTGTGTGTGTGTGTGCATGTTTGCACACAATTAATGAAGTCATGAGGCATGTGAAATAGTGTGTGGTTTATAAATGATTCAGTTATACTTTTTATTCCACAGTGCTTTTCTTTTTTTTCTTTTTCTTTCTTTTTGGCCTTGCGGCTTGCAGGATCTTAGTTCCCCAACCAGGGATTAAACCTGGGCCCCGGCAGTGAAAGTGCCAAATCCTAACCACTAGACCACCAGGGAACTCCCCTTTTTTCTTTTTTTAGTGCTTTTCTGATTGTATGTGTATATTGTCAGAAATGTCATTAATATTATAAATCATAGCTGACACAGAGATGTCTTACAGGATTTCAGAAAATGGAGGATTATAGTATAAAATGTAATCAAACCTGTGTTCCAGTAGATAATGTTTTAAGAATTCATTTTCTAACCAGTAATTTACTTTGGAAAGTATCGAATCCACTAAACCCATTCCAGTATTATATCTTCCAATACTACTCTCCCTAACCAAGTCAAGTCAAGAAAGAAACTGGAATCAAAAAGTTTCTTCAGTTCTCTTTCTTAGGTAATGCCTATCATAGAATCCGGCCCCCAGTGTTTAAATAGACCACGTGTCTTGTGCAATGGTTTTTTTTAAATGACTCAGTAAAGGAAGAAAGTGAATTTTGCCTACTCTGCCCACATGATTGAAATGAAATCCTCAAGACACATCACAAAGAACCCACTCAAGAAGTGTTCTATTAAAATGTAAATTCATTGTGGTAGGCTGAAAAAGAATACTGTTACAAATCTTGATAAACCCTAAAATGAGATAATGGAAAATAAGTGATAATACATACGCAATCAAATATTCCACATCAAGTGATGATAGGTTTTCCCTTAATAAACTCACTGGAAGTCTTTATGTTAATATACTCAGAATAGCCCACTGGATCCCCTCAACTTCCTTCATGAATGCAAAAGTCAAATATTCTTTCTAAAAGGTAGGCACTAAACAAATATATTTTTTCACATGCTTCTTTTTCTCCTGACTTTTTAAAGAAAGGGATTTCATGCAAGTTTAGGCCGCAAATGACACAGCCTCTAGTGAAGGTTATTTGGGCAATGATGATATTAGAAGTTGGGAAATGCTGCCTTTGCAAATGAAAAAAAAAGAAAGGTCAGAACTTTTTCATAAAGTTTCTCCAAAGGAATGCCCATTATCCTCCATGACCAAACACATTGTGTCTATAAATTCACCTAAGTGAAATTACATCCGTGGCACCAAAAACCAGCCCTGAAGCCAAACTGAGACAGAAGGGAACAAGCAAGGACTTAATGCATTTCTCTGGGAGTATATCGGAAAAACAAAGGGCTGCAACAGAAGGCCTCAGCCCACCAGTCCTCAGGAAAACTACACCAATTCCATTCCCAAAGAAACGTTGTACTATTTCTCCAAGAGAAGGGTGCAGAAGTCGGGACACCTCCCTTACCTCCAAACCAGGGGGCTCCAAAGAGAGAAAACTGGGACGCCCTCAAGGGAGGTAGTGTGGTGCAGTGGTTAAGAATCTGCTGCAGTTGGAATCCCAGCTATTCCATTTGCCATTGTAACCTAAGGAAAGTTTCTTAAACCCTTCTGTCCCTCAGTTTGCTCATCTGTAAAAAGGGGGTGATTATAATATCTGCTCATTTGAATTAAATGAGATTTGGATTAATGAGATGCTTGACATATAGTGAATAAATATTAACCACATGATGACAGTGATGATATGACATACATTGTTATTTGTGCCCCTCCCCCAAAGGAGGGAGATTCATGAAGGAGCATTTTGGTGCATGGAAAACCATCAGACTTGAACAACCTAGAAAGGAAGGTTTCTGTGACTGATTTTCGAATTCTTTTTTCTAGAACACTGCTTTGAATTTTCATTTATAGCTTATTTTAAAATTCTAACAATCTACACTGATCCACTAAGTAAAATTGAGAAGGAATCTAGGGAGAATCTGAGTTAGGCTTCACAGAAGTTTTAAAGACCGACTAAACGGACAATCATGGTGTAACAAAATAAACAGTAATGATTTTTAAGAGCCTAAAGTTTAGCCTTTTACAAGTTTCCTTTCAAAACGATGTGAGCTTTAGAAGTTGCTGGAGTATTGTAAGCTCATTTAGTCTATGATACTCTTTGGAAAGAATGCAGTCCATGGAAAAAATACTTGAATTTTGATCACAGGTTATTTTCCCCAACGTGAAAGAGTACTTTGCTTCCAAAAATCCATCCATACCATCTCAAAGTTTCCTAAAGGCAGGAAACATTTCTTTTATCCCACATAAAATCACAACATACAAATCACTAATACAAAACTTTACACACTCAGTGAAAGTTTTTGTTTGACTTTTTCAGAAACATGTAGGTGTGATTCTCCTGGTCAGATCATAGAGTGTCATTCAGTAGAGACGTTTCTTTTAAATCCATTTCTTCCTTCCACCCCCACCAAAACTGAATAGTAAAGAATTCAGGCTGAGTTAACTTGCAAAATTGTAAAATCTGCTTTAATTACATTTGGTTATTCGTTGTTATTCCCTAAAATGTCTAGTATACCTCTTGTGTTGAGTATGCCCATTGCAAAAAGAGCTCTGATGAATTTTTTGGGTTTCATACCTCACGGCTTCTGCCTCCAAATCTAGAAATTTCTCCTTTCTACAAAGAGCACAGTCATTTGGTGCCTACTCTCACTTTACAAACTAGTTGACCATGATATAGAAAAAGAATTTTTAACAGAAGGAAAGGAAATGTCCAGCACATTATAGGAAATAAACAATAGGAAAATCAGAGGCCCCTTTTGAACATTTTCCTAATGCAAAATACAGGTCCCCAAGTAAAGACCTGCTACACTTGTCCTTCTTGCTGGCTGGAATGGTGGCTTCATCAAGCTTCCCAGCCATCTCTCCAGTGGGCAGGATCTCTTTCGGGAAAAACGCTGCAACGGTGTTTGTAGTCCTGCCTTCTTCTGGGTCCTTTCTTGCTTGTATCTCCAAGAAGAGAATCATAGAGATGTAGAGATCGAAATTATTTTGGAGATTTAACAGATTAGAAAAAATGAAATCCAGAAAAAGAAAGTGATTTACTCAAGTCTAAACATGTAACAAATAATAGGACTGGAGCCCTATCTAATGGTCTCCATTGCTTCTAAGCCTAACTATTGCTTTGAAGAACTCAGAATTCATAATTTCACAGAACTTTTTAGCTTTATACTGTTGTTATTAGTAGAAGTGAAACTATATATGCAGAAGATAAATGTGCAGTGATTCAAGCATTGAGACGATATTTGCATAACATGTTGTGAATTCGTTACATATAACAAAAATAAACAAATTTACTAAAATTTAAAATGTTCATATATATTTTTAAAATGTTTAACCACTGTGAAAATAGTTTCACCGTCTTGAATAAGATGTATCTAAGTGTGTTATTATTTTTATTTTTTGCGGTATGCGGGCCTCTCACTGTTGTGGACTCTACCGTTGCGGAGCACAGGCCCTGGACGTGCAGGCTCAGAGGCCATGGCTCACGGGCCTAGCTTCTCTGTGGCATGTGGAATCTTCCCCGACCGGGGCACGAACATGTGTCCGTTGCATCGGCAGGCGGACTCTCAACCACTGGCCACCAGGGAAACCCCTAAGTGTGTTATTATTAATTAATTTTACCAACATTTTTGAAACTTCACTGTAATCAGGTATAGTCCTAAGTTTAAAGACAGAAGAGGAAAAAATAGCCCTTGTCCCAACTTGCCAACCAATTGGAGAGGCTGACATAAAACAGACAAGTATGATACTGTGTGATTCCATGTGGCAGACTTGGGAGCAAGTGCTTCTGTACGTCTGCATCCCAGGCTCAAGTGAGGACGAGGGCAGGGCAGGGACCTCATGGAGAGCTTTATACATCGTACTAAAAAGTTTGTATTTTACTAGAAAATAGTGATAAGGCATTGACAAATTATATGCTCTAAAATAATGCAACTCAAATTATACTCTAGAGCTAATGGATTTTTTCCTGCTTCTTAATAATGAACACCTTTGTAAAAACATCTGAGAGTAAAATGTGATGAATCACCAGACTCTAGTTCTAGCTGTAGAGCTGACAGAAATCTCAGTTTCCTCATCTGTAGGTTGGGCATCAGTAGAGGATTGTTGTAGGAAGTACAGGAAGTCAGGCCTCTTAAGCACTTATTACAGTGTCTTGCGTAGTAAACACTCAACAACTGTAAACTGACATCATCTTCATCTTGATCATCCTCATGATGAAAGACTGAAATGGAGAAAATGGATTAGAATGCTAAGGGTTAATTTTAACACCTAAGGTTAAGAGCAGTTTTCTAATTCTGCTGAGTCTATATTGCTTAGAGTGATAAAGTCCCTTCCGAGAGAACTACTTTGTCAGAGGCATGGCTAGAAAAAGGGCATCAGTTAGCAAAATGCATTGATCCTATACTTGAGAGGAAATTTTCTGTTGATTTTGTTGTCCAAGAAAATGTAAAAAAAGAAAACTGGAGTTTCAGCAGTTGAGAGTAGTATCTGTGGAGAGCTATGTGCTTGATTTGTTAGTTAAAAGTGGAAGAAGAAAATATCAAGGTCTATTAGAGATTGGGGATAAAAATTAAGTTTTGTGTTACCTCCCTTTGTTGATTGGCAGGCCCTCAAAGACAGAGTATATTATGCTTTAAATTCACTAATAAATTGTAACTAATTGTTTATAAAGTATCTTTATACTGTAATGACTGAAAGTTATTTTTGGCTGTACTTTTGTTATCGGAATACTTTCTGTAATTGCGCCAAATTCAAAACTTGAAATATAGTTTCGGAATTTCAATTTGGTTAAATTAACAATTAAGTAGGTCAGAATTAGATTTACCATCAGCATAATGCCATCTGTCTATTAAAAAGGACTATATTTCAATATTCTATAGAATAATAGGTTTACTTTCTGTGTTCTGTTTTGTTAGTGCTCCTATATCCCTCCCTGTAAGAGAGAAAATCAGAAGAACTTGGAAAGTGTCATGAATTGGCAACAGTACTGGAAAGATGAGATTGGTTCCCAGCCATTTACTTGCTATTTTAATCAATTTCAAAGGTAAGCCAATATTTACATGTGCATATTAAAGTTGTTTGTAGCCTCTGTAGTTTATTATATTAGTAAATCATAGAGTGGGCTCATTTGGCAAAATATACAACGTGGAGATAGTCTCAACTCTTTCTAGCATGTAGCTAGGGAAGCCCTTTCTTATTCTACAGGTTGGGTGGCATGTAAAGAATCTGCCAGCCAAAAAAAAGAGAGAACCTGTATCATAGAGTTTTCCCTCTGCGTACACTAAGAAAAGTGCCTTTAGGTAAGAACATTGTATACTAGGAATGTTCCCTGAGAATTATAGATTAATGCACACAAACTGAACAATGTGCAGATTTATCAGCATTTTGGGCTACCTCAAATCTTATCTTTCTTTTTCCTTTCTGTTCTGACCAAGTACCCATAAAATGAGTTCACACCATTATAACTTTACTTGTCTTGGAGAGAACTCAAGTTATGCCATATAGCAATGAATTCTTCAGTTCCCAACCAGATTAACCATAGTAATTTGCTCATCAAACATTTATTGTGTATTGAGTATTCTCAACTCCTTGCTGTACATCTCCACTTGGGAGTTCCAAAGGTAGGTCAGACTTTCTCTTCCTCCCATAGTTCCCTCTCTTAGTGAATGGCACTATCGTCCCCTCGTTTGCAGAGTCCAGAAACTTTGAGTAATTCTTAACTCATTTTCTCCTTTACACTCTATAACCTGTATTCACCATCCTGTTGGTTTTACCCCTATATTAACTCTTCTCTGCCTTCCCTCTGCCACTGTTTTAGTTCAGATTCATATTATTTCTCAGCCCTATTAACACAATAGTCTTCTAACCAGTCCTTCTACCTCTGCCCTGCACCCCCCTCCAAGACATTCTCCACGTTGCTACCAAGGCGATCTTTCTAAAACATGAGTCTGATCAGGTTACTCCTCATAGTTTTCAGAGTAAAGTCCAAACATCTTGGCATGGCCTATGTATGTATCTGTTGTTGTGTAACAAGCCACCCCAAATCTAGTGGCCTACTGCGACGGTGATTTGTTATTTCTTAGATCCTGTGGGTTGGCTGGGAAGTTCATCTGCTGGTTCTTCACATGATGGCTGGACTAGCTGCGTGGTCCACGAGGGCATGGACCCTCCCGCACATGCCCAGCACTTGGTGCTGGCTCAGCTGAGGCATCTCTGTTCTCCACCTGGCCTCTCATCTGCCAGCAGGCTAGATTGCCTTCCTTCCAATATGGCAGCCTCAGGACAGCGTTTAAAGAGAGCCAGGCCTTGGCTCTGGAACTCACGTCACATCCCTTTTGACATGTTCTATTGGTCGAAGCAAGTCATGAAGCCAGCCAGATTCATGGGGTATTGAAATAGACTTTGCGGTACGCGGGCCTCTCACTGCTGCGGCCTCTCCCGTTGCGGAGCACAGGCTCCGGACTCGCAGGCTCAGCGGCCGTGGCTCACGGGCCCAGCCGCTCCGCGGCACGTGGGATCTTCCCGGACCGGGGCACGAACCCGTGTCCCCTGCATTGGCAGGCGGACTCTCAACCACTGTGCCACCAGGGAAGCCCAGACTCTGCTTCTTGATAGAAGAAGTGGCAACGGTTTTGTGGCCATATTTAATCTAGTTCACAGCATACAGGCCTCCTCAAGTTCTTGCCCCAGACTCCCTCCTCTCCAGCTTCATCTCCATACTCGTATTATTTGCAGTAGCCATTCTGAACTATAGGAAGTTCTATGAATATCTTATGCTTTTATATCCATGCCTATTTATTTGTTTCTCCTGCTTCTTGACTGCCTTGCTGAAGACTCCCCTCTGATTATCACCTTCTCTGGACTGCTTTCCTTGATCTTCAAGTTTGGTTTATTTGTATATCAGTTAGGATACCATCTGCTTCAGGTCAACAGAAAACTGACTCAAAATAGCATAAACAGTTAGGAAATTTATTATTTCACACATCCAAAAATGCACAGGTGGACCAATAGTAGGGTAGTTTGATACAATGACTTGACGGCGTCATCAAGAATGCCGCTGCTTTCTAGATCTCAGTTTTACCTCCCGGTGGCTCCCCTCATGGATACAGTGTGGTTGCTGTGGTTCCAGATGTCACAGCCAGGCACGGCAGTGTCCAAAGGCAGAAAGAAACCTATCTCTCCTGGTATATTTTTCTTCAGATTAGGAAACCTTTTCCCAACTTCCCACAGCCAGCCTCCCCTCAGGTGTCCTTGCCTACACCTAAACCAATCACAAGAAAGAGCAATTAGAATCTACCTCTGAGATGGGGATAAGGCAGTGTCTCCTAAATCATGTGGAGGAAGGTTGTACAGAAGGGGGCAGAATTTGTGGAACAACCAAAAGTGCCAGCTATAAGGTGTATTTCCCATGTTGTGTATAGAGCTCTTTCTCAGAGGTTTGCAACCCTCACTATCGTAACTATACCAGAAGAGCTTTTAAAAAAACGCATCACAGACCAATTAAATTAGAATTTTGGGTGGTTGAACCTAGGCATTAGCATTCCTTTAAATTGATTAAAAAATTGATTCCAGGGATTCTAATATACGACCAGGATCGAGAGCCACTGCTCTATCCTCTCACCTGTCACCCTCTACTGGAATTGTTTGTATGCCCATCTTCCCAACCAGACTGTCTACTGGTTAATGGTGTGGACTATATCTTCTTTGGCTTTGGATCCCTAGCACTTCACACAGTGCCTGGTTCTCAGTTTAAAAATGTTTGGTGAATGAATGTATCAATGAATGCAATGTGTCAGAATAATAAGGCAGGTTCTTTGCTTCCAAGGAATTAGACTTTATTGGGGGAAACAGATGCTTATGCAAATATAAGTATGACTTCATCAGCTAGAAATGAAAGGGAGGAAGACCTTGAAGATGGGGTGGCTGCGATAAAGAAACAAAGCTTGACAATGTAAGGTACATTAGGTAATAGGTTATATAATAAGGAGTGGTGAATCTGTAAGCTGGAAAGGTAGCTTGGGGTTAGATTTCTAAAGGGTCAAAAATGCCAAACTAAGGAGATGGTCTTTGTCATATGGGCAATGAAAACTTGTGAAAAGTTTTTTTTTTTTTTTTTTTGAACGAAAGACTGACATGAATAGATCTCTGATTTAGAAAGTAATTGGTGTGAGAGTTGAATGTGTACTGGAGAGGAGAGATGGGCTAAAGGCAGGAGCTCCAGCTCAGAGATGGGAGGAAATGAGGAGAGTACTGAGTGCAAAACATAACATTTTTGAGTGGCTACCATGGGCCAACCATTGTGAATAACATTTTGGTTAGATCACCAAATTTCTTATAATAGTTCTAAATTCTGGCCCCACTTGACAAGTGAGAAAACTGAGTCTTAAAGACTCCATCTGAAGTCTTTAAGTGAAAAAAACCCAGAATCCAGCTAGTCTGATTCCCAAAGCTCCTTCTATTAACCATCTTCTTGTCCCGTTAAAGCAGTTTGAGGGCCTAGGCGAGAGTAGAGGTAATGGAAGTAGCTCACGGAGGGGTACATCAGAAAGACATTTGGAATTACAATCACCAGAACTTGATGACCACGTGATGAGGAAAAGGGAGGTACCACGTTTGACTGAGTGTGAGGAGAGCCTAGCTCTGACTGTTGAATTTGGGGGTCTCGTAAGATATCCAAAAGAAAGAGGTAGAAGTACCTCCTTTAGTTCAGAAGCAAGAGGTCAGGGTCAGTGTTATACAAGTCTGGGAATCACTGGCACACAAGCTGTAGCTGAAGCAAGGAGAAAGAATGCATACTGGAGTGAGGAGAGAAATGCTGACAGAATCGTGGGATCCTCCGTGTTGACGGTATGAGGGGAAGAGATGGAGAAAGAGTGGCCAGATGTGGAGAGGAAAGTGAAAAGACTTGGAAGGGGGAGTGTTTTAAGGGGAAAGGGGTAATCAAGACAGACTACTGGGAAGTCATCAGCTGTAGCAATTAGGAGCGTGTGAGTGATCTTTGTGAACACGGTTTAGGTACTGTCTTAAAGCACAGGGTTTGAAATCATTTTGTATTAGCCTGAGGTGAGACTGTGAAGGATTTACGAAGTGCAGACTCCTTTTTCTAGAAGTTTGCCATGACTGGAAAAAGAATTTGGGGGAGGAGATGAGTAACTGAGAGGGAAACAGGAATGGATACAGAGAAATGAGACAGGTATGGACTAAAGCTGCTGAGGAAGAAGGAAACATTGACCACAGATAGTAAATAAGGCAAAAAGGGAACACGCCCTGAAGAAAACAAGATAAGATGAAATGAAAAGGTCAAGTGGGGATATGTTTTTCTGTGAGGTGGGAGCACAGCAACAGGAAATAGGCACCAGCAGTCAAGACAGTTTGATACTGAACCCACCACTGTCTGAACCAGGTGAGCCTTTAAGCTTCCAAGCGCTGGACCAGAAGCTGGTTTCCGAGCATCCATGACCTTAGCTTGCAGGTGGAAGCAGACAGGTGCCCCCTCCCATGGGCTGTCCTGCCCTGCCCAGCTGCTGGTCATTTCTTAACTTCCCCTCACTCCCCACTCAGGCACCGAGTTTTCTAAAGGCTGGCAACCCCATTTGGCCTCCTGTTAGGGCGTGAACTCTGACTACCTTCAGAGCCCAACCAAGCAGGACCATTCCCTGGAATAGTGAGAACTCTCTGAAAAGAGCTCACCCTGCATGATGTATCAATTGTATTAACTTTAGTAGCAGTACATTTAAGTCCCCCATTCCTCGTTCAGAACGGATACCCATTCCTTATCCATCATCTGGCAGTCCCATTTTCAGACTGTTGGGGTGTAGATAGAAGTGGGGGTGGTCTGTCACAACTCAGAAGCACTCAAGACATAATTTTTAAGTGACTTTGGGAAAACAGAACTTTGGAGTTTTGGCTCTTTTACTGTGACATTTGCAAGAGGAAACAAGAATGCTGGTTGTAGGTGTGAAAAATGGCAGCTCCTTGGTGCCATCTACTCTTAGTACACTTTTTACTACTGCTAAATATGAAATAAAAATAGACTTACTGTAGAGACTCCCAGATGCTCTTGATCAGATGAACCTTATATTTAAAGTAACCTTTAGATTTCACTCAAATTCGGGAAATTAGGGAGAAGAGGTACCAAGAAGTTTCCATTTTCAAGAAAAGGGTGTTATTTTAAAAATCTAAGACAAAGATGATTGAAGTCTTAGCTTTCCATTGTTGAAGCCTTATTTAGGTGAGGTATACTCAGGAATAGAATCTGCGGTGGCCAGAGCAGCCACCAGCAGCCATGCCTGCCATGGCAGGACAGTCCCCATGCAGTCGCTCCCTCCTTCTGCACCAAGGAGCACCAAGGAGGTGCTGCTGGCGTGACGTCACGCCCAGGGCTCAGTGGAAGCTGTCCCGGGCTGCCTCCGTTCATGATCTTCCTCTACACCCTTTGGGCTCGTCTCCTTCAACCTCGAGGCTCACAATCTCCATACAATGTGTAGATTTTTATTTTACACTTTTTGCTAAGGTCACACTTTAGGTAAGGTCACACTTACCCTCCCTATACCATTCTTTTCTCTTCTTAGCCTTTTCTTGGCTTATCCTTTCTCAGCAAAACCTGTGTGATGCCCCCTTACCAAGTTTGTTTTGAAAGCCCCATTCCATTGCTAGAAAGTGTCTCTGTAGTCTCAGTCTGTCCATACAATTCTCCTCCCTCATCTTTGCCTTCACCAGCTTCCCCTTGAAGAGGGCGTGTCCCTGGAAAATGGTTACTCATTCCTTGGGTGTGTTACTCTGACCTACCTGTGCCTCCATTCCCTTTGTAGAGGGAGAAATAATAAGGTTATTGTGAAGTTATCAATGAGATGACATGTGCCTACCTGTACTAATTCCTATAAAAGTTTTTGCTATTATTTTTATTACTCTTTTTTTTAAACATCTTTATTGGAGTATAATTGCTGTACATTGTTGTGTTAGTTTCTGCTGTATAACAAAGTGAATCAGCTATGCATATACATATATCCCGACCCCTCCGTCTTGCATCTCCCTCGCACCCTCCCTATCCCACCCCTCTAGGTGGTCACAAAGCACCAATCTGATCTCCCTGTGCTATGCAGCTGCTTCCCACTAGCTATCTATTTTACATTTGGTAGTATATATATGTCTATGCCACTCTCTCACTTCGTCCCAGCTTACCCTTCCCCCTCCCCCGTCCTCAAGTCCATTCTGTACGTCTGCATCGTTATTTCTGTCCTACCCCTAGGTTCATCAAACCATATTTTCTTCTTTTTCCTTAATTCCATATATATGTGTTAGCATACGGTATTTGTTTTTCTCTTTCTGACTTACTTCACTCTGTATGACAGACTCTAGGTCCATCCACCTCACTACAAATAACTCAGTTTCGTTTCTTTTTATGGCCGAGTAATATTCCATTGTATATATGTGCCACACCTTCTTTATCCATTCATCTGTCAATGGACACTTAGGTTGCTTCCATGTCCTGGCTATTGTAAATAGTGCTGCAATGAACATTGTGGTACATGACTCTTTTAGAATTATGGTTTTCTTAGGGTATATGCTCAGTAGTGGGATTGATGGGTCATATGGTAGTTCTGTTTTTAGATTTTTAAGCAACCTCCATACTGTTCTCCATAGTGGCTGTATCAATTTACATTCCCACCAACAGTGTAGGAGGGTTCCCTTTTCTCCACACCCTCTACAGCATTTATTGTTTGTAGATTTTTATTTTTTTATTTTTTGGCGGTACGCAGGCCTCTCACTGTTGTGGCCTCTCCCGTTGCGGAGCACAGGCTCTGGACGCGCAGGCTTAGCAGCCATGGGTCACGGGCCCAGCCGCTCTGCGGCATGTGGGATCTTCCCGGACTGGGGCACGAACCCGTGTCCCCTGCATCGGCAGGCGGACTCTCAACCACTGCGCCACCAGGGAAGCCCTGTTTGTAGATTTTTTGATGATGGCCATTCTGACCGGTGTGAGGTGATACCTCATTGTAGTTTTGATTTGCAGTTCTCTAAAGATTAGTGATGCTGAGCATCCTTTCATGTGTTTGTTGGCGATCTATATATCTTCTTTGGAGAAATGTCTATTTAGGTGTTCTACCCATTTTTGGATTGGGTTGTTTGTTTTCTTGATATTGAGCTGCTTGAGCGGCTTGTATATTTTGGAGATTAATCCTTTGTCAGTTGCTTCATTTGCAAATATTTCCTCCCATTCTGAGGGTTGTCTTTTCACCTTATGTTTTCCTTTGCTGTGCAAAAGCTTTTAAGTTTCATTGGGTCCCATTTGTTTATTTTTATTTCCATTTCTCTAGGAGACGGGCCAAAAAGGATCTTGCTGTGATTTATGTCATAGAGTGTTCTGCCTATGTTTTCCTCTAAGAGTGTTATAGTGTCTGGCCTTACATTTAGGACTTTAATCCATTTTGAGTTTATTTTTGTGTATGGTGTTAGGGAGTGTTCTAATTTCATTCTTTTCCACCTAGCTGTCCCGTTTTCCCAGCACCACTTATTGAAGAGGCTGTCTTTTCTCCATTGTATATTCTTGCCTCCTTTATCAAAGATAGGGCGACCATATGTGCATGGATTTATCTCTGGGCTTTCTATCCTGTTCCATTAATCTGTATTTCTGTTTTTCTGCCAGTACCATACTGTCTGGATTCCTGTAGCTTTGTAGTATAATCTGAAGTCAGGGACCCTGATTCCTCCAGCTCCGTTTTTCTTTCTCAAGATTGCTTTGGCTATTCGGGGTCTTTTGTGTTTCCATACAAATTGTGAACTTTTTTGTTCTAGTTCTGTGAAAAATGCCATTGGTAGTTTGATAGGGATTGCCCTGAATCTGTAGATTGCTTTGAGTAGTAGAGTCATTTTCACAATGTTTATTATTCCATTCGAAGAACATGGTATATCTCTCCATCTGTTTATATCATCTTTAATTTCTTTCATCAGTGTCTTATAGTTTTCTGCATGCAGGTCTTTTGTCTCCTTAGGTTTATTCCTAGGTATTTTATTCTTTTTGTTTCAGTGGTAAATGGGAGTGTTTCCTTAATTTCTCTTTCAGATTTTTCATCATTAGTGTATATGCACGATTTCTGTGCATTAATTTTGTACCTGCTACTTTACCAAATTCATTGATTAGCTCTAGTAGTTTTCTGGTAGCATCTTTAGGATTCTCTATGTATAGTATCATGTCATCTGCAAACAGTGACAGTTTTACTTCTTCTTTTCCAATTTGTATTCCTTTTATTTCTTTTTCTTCTCTGATTGCTGTGGCTAAAACTTCCAAAACTATGTTGAATAATAGGGGTGAATGTGGACAACTTTGTCTTGTTCCTGATCTTAGTGGAAATGGTTTCAGTTTTTCACCATTGAGAACGATGTTGGCTGTGGGTTTGTCATATATGGCCTTTATTATGTTGAGGTAAGTTCCCTCTATGCCTGCTTTCTGGAGAGTTTTTATCATAAATCGGTGTTGAATTTTGTCAAAAGCTTTTTCTGCATCTATTGAGATGATCATATGGTTTTTATCCTTCAATTTGTTAATGTGGTGTTTCACATTGATTGATTTGCATATATTGAAAACTCCTTGCATTCCTGGGATAAACCCCACTTGATCATGGTGTATGATCCTTTTAATGTGCTGTTGGATTCTGTTTGCTAGTATTTTGTTTAGGATTTTTGCATCTATATTCATCAGTGATATTGGCCTATAGCTTTCTTTCTTTGTGACATCTTTGTCTGGTTTTGGTATCAGGGTGATGGTGGCCTCATAGAATGAGTCTGGGAGTGTTCCTCCCTCTGCTATATTTTGGAAGAGTTTGAGAAGGGTAGGTGTTAGTTTCTCTCTAAATGTTTGATAGAATTCTCCTGTGAAGCCCTCTGGTCCTGGGCTTTTGTTTTTTGGAAGATTTTTAATCATGGTTTCAATTTCAGTGCTTGTGATTGGTCTGTTTATATTTTCTATTTCTTCCTGGTTCAGTCTCGGAAGGTTGTGCATTTCTAAGAATTTGTCCATTTCTTCCAGGTTGTCCATTTTATTGGCATATAGTTGCTGGTAGTAATTGCTCATGACCCTTTGTATTTCTGCTGTGTCAGTTGTTACTTCTCCTTTTTCATTTCTAATTCTATTGATTTGAGTCTTCTCCCTTTTTTTCTTGATGAGTCTGGCTAATGGTTTATCAATTTTGTTTAACTTCTCAAAGAACCAGCTTTTAGTTTCATTGATGTTTGCTGTCATTTCCTTCATTTCTTTTTCATTTATTTCTGATCTTTATGATTTCTTTCCTTCTGCTAACTTTGAGGTTTTTTTGTTCTTCTTTCTCTAATTGCTTTAGGTGTAAGGTTAGGTTGTTTATTTGAGATGTTTCTTGTTTCTTGAGGTAGGATTGTATTGCTATAAACTTCCCTCTTAGAGCTGCTTTTGCTGCATCCCATAGGTTTTGGGTCATCGCGTTTTCATTTGTTTCCAGGTATTTTTTGATTTCCTCTTTGATTTCTTCACTGACCTCTTGGTTATTTAGTAGCATATTGTTTAGCCTACATGTATTTGTATTTTTTACAGTTTTTTTCCTGTAATTGATATCTAGTCTCATAGCGTTGTGGTCGGAAAAGATACTTGATATGATTTCAATTTTCTTAAATTTACCAAGGCTTGATTTGTGACCCAAGTTATGATCTATCCTGGAGAATGTTTCATGAGCACTTGAGAAGAAAGTGTATTCTGTTGTTTTTGTATGGAATGTCCTATAAATATCAATTAAATCCATCTTGTTTAATGTGTCATTTAAAGCTTGTGTTTCCTTATTTACTTTCATTTTGGTTGATCTATCCATTGATAAAAGTGGGGTGTTAAAGTCCCCTACTATGATTGTGTTACTGTCGATTTCCCCTTTTATGGCTGTTAGCACTTGCCTTATGTATTGAGGTGCTCGTATGTTGGGTGCATAAGTATTTACAATTGTTATATCTTGTTCTTGGATTGATCCCTTGATCATTATGTAGTGTCCTCCTTTGTTTCTTGTAATAGTCTTTATTTTAAAGTCTATTTTATCTGATATGAGAATTGCTACTCCAGCTTTCTTTTGATTTCCATTTGCATGGAATATCTTTTCCATCCCCTCACTTTCAGTCTGTATGTGTCCCTGGGTCTGAAGTGGGTCTCTTGTAGACAGCATATATATGGGTCTTGTTTTTGTGTCCATTCAGCCAGTCTATGTCTTTTGGTTGGAGCATTTAATCCACTTACATTTAAGGTAATTATCGAGTTGTATGTTCCTATTCCCATTTTCTTAATTGTTTTGGGTTTGTTATTGTAGGTCTTTCCCTTCTCTTGTGTTTCCTGCCTAGAGAAGTTCCTTTAGCATTTGTTGTAAAGCTGGTTTGTTTGTGCTGAATTCTCTTAGCTTTTGCTTGTCTGTAAAGGTTTTAATTTCTCCGTCAGATCTGAATGAGATCCTTGCTGGGTAGAGTAATCTTGGTTGTAGGTTTTTCCCTTTCATCACTTTAAATATGTCCTGCCACTCCCTTCTGGCTTGCAGAGTTTCTGCTGAAAGATCAGCTGTTAACCTTATGGGGATTATGTTGTATGTTATTTGTTGCTTTTCCCTTGCTGCTTTCAATATTTTTTCTTTGTATTTAATTTTTGATATTTTGAGTAATATGTGTCTTGACGCGTTTCTCCTTGGATTTATCCTGTATGGGACTGTCTGTGCTTCCTGGACTTTCCCATGTTAGGGAAGTTTTCCACTATAATCTCTTCAGATATTTTCTCTGTCCCTTTCTTTTTCTCTTCTTCTTCTGGGACCCCTATAATTCGAATGTTTGTGCATTTAATGTTGTCCCAGAGGTCTCTGAGACTGTACTCAATTCCTTTCATTCTTTTTTCTTTATTCTGCTCTGCAGTAGTTATTTCCACTATTTTATCTTCCAGGTCACTTATCTGTTCTTCTGCCTCAATTATTCTGCTATTGATTCCTTCTAGAGAATTTTTAATTTCACCTGTTGTGTTGTTCATCATTGTATGTTTGCTCTTTAGTTCTTCTAGGTCCTTGTTAAACATTTCTTGTATTTTCTCCATTCTATTTCCAAGATTTTGGATCATCTTTACTGTCATTACTCTGAATTCTTTTTCAGGTAGACTGCCTATTTCCTCTTCATTTGTTTGGCCTGGTGAGTTTTTACCTTGCTCCTTCACCTGCTATGTATTTTTCTGTCTTTTCATTTTGCTTAACTTACTGTGTTTGGGGTCTCCTTTTCTCAGGCTGCATGTTCGTAGTTCCCGTTGTCTTTGGTGTCTGCCCTCAGTGGGTACGATTGGTTCAGTGGGTTGTGTAGGCTTCCTGGTGGAGGGGACTGGTGCCTGTGTTCTGGTGGATGAGGCTGGCTCTTGTCTTTCTGTTGGGCAGGACCATGTCCGGTGGTGTGTTTTGGGGTGTCTGTGAACTTATGATTTTTGGCAGCCTCTCTGCTAATGGGCGGGGTTGTGTTTCTGTCTTGCTAGTTTTTTAGCACAGGGTGTCCAGCACTGGTGCTTGCTGGTCGTTGAGTGGATCTGGGTCTTAGCGTTGAGATGGAGATCTCTGGGAGAGCTCTTACTGATTGATATTACGTGGGGCCGGGAGGTCTCTGGTGGACCAGTGTCCTGAACTCGGCTCTCCCACCTCGGAGACTCATGCCTGACATCAGGCCAGAGCAGCAAGACCCTGTCAGCCACACGGCCAGGTACGTGAGGAATTTCTTGCCTTTTGGGAAGTCTAAGGTCTTCTGCCAGCATTCAGTAGGTGTTCTGTAGGAGTTGTTGCACATGTAGATGTATTTCTGATGTATTTGTGGGGAGGAAGGTGATCTCCACATATTACTCCTCTGTCATCTTGAAGGTCTGTCTAGGAGTAATTTTAATTGTAAGACTTGTAAAGCATCTGTAGGTTGAACTTTTAGCTGAAGATGAGCAAGAGGTCCTGATATCACAGCTTCTGATGTCAATGGAGATCCCTTCCGTGTCTCCCTTAATCTGTTCCAAACCACATAGCTGGCAAGATGTCTTTCTGATTCAGTTTCCCCTTGATGAATGGATTATTTCACTGGAAAAGAAGAGTTGTTGTGATCCTGCTTGCCTGATGCCAACAAAGTGTCTCGCTCAACCTGCCGTGTCCCGGGTGGCTGAGGAGGGAGGGACAGGGACACGCACCAGAGACACGGGTGGGCTCCATGCAGAGTGGTGGGCTCTGGGCTCCAGGCTCCGGGCTGGAGGCGGGGATGGGGGCGACAGCAGCACCTCCTCCACTCAGGCGTCTGCCTATTTTTCTTACTGTTAATAAGATTTGCCTCAAAGGCCACTGTGTAACCTCTCACCTTTTCAGGTATAATCAGTCACTTCCTCTTCTGAGCTCCTACAGGGCTAGGGTTGCTTTTTTCACACTGTTATAGAGTTGGTTGAATATGTATCTTTCTCCTTTTATAGATTATGAATTCCTTAATGCAGCAACTGTGTGGCAGTAGGCATCTGTGTTTACATCTACCACTTACTAACTATGTGACCCAGGGGAAATTGTGGAACTTCTTGCTCTTGGTTTCCTCATCTATACAATGAGGATAATGTTATCTGTCTTAAGGGTTTTGTTTGTTTGTTTGTTTTGTTTTGGAAAGGATCATATCTGCATAAGAATGAGTACTTAGTAAGTGTATGTGCTTTTCTTTCCTTGCTCTGTAAATTTCTAACAACTGGGGTAGAAAAACTAATCAATGAATAGCCCTGTTATTCACTGATTGGAGGCTGAATAAATAATAGAGATTTGATTGATGAGTAAAGCAGTGGAACACACAAAAATAACAAAAAAGAATGCATTCTATTGTGAAATAAAATAAATACATTGCACTTCTGACACTGAACAGTTATATCCTAATTTTTAAGTTCCTTCAGAGTATGTGGGTCCTATAGTATATATTTTCAACTTAAATTTGCCCTTAGCATTTTAGAGAAAGATGAACATAATGGCCCCAGCTAAAGTTGAGTAGAATGAGCTTTAGAACACAGTTTGAAAGCCATTAAAATAGAAGGTTAAAAGCAATCAATCAGAAAAGGAATGCTCACTTACTTAGGGCTTAGTTTTCATATCTACAAAATTTGATAGATTGATAGATTAAATGATCTCTAAGAGTCCTCTAAGTTCTCAAGTTTTACGATTTTGTGATTCCCTGATTCTGAAGGCTTGTACAATTACAACAGCTTAAGACACTAGATCAAATCCTAATGTTGAGAGAGAAAGAAGATTAGCAAAGAACCAAATGGTTAACAGTCTGGAGCCATTTAGTGGAGGAGCAGACAGTCCTCCTACCTCAACAGTAACTGAGTTTCATAATGATGACACTGAGTCATCAAAAAAGTTAAATTTGGTTCAATATACTCTCCTTAAAAGGCAAGGAAATGTGTAATGCATTTTTAGAAAGATGTTACCAATTATATTTTAATATTTGTATTAGTTTTTATTCAACTTGAAAGGTTAAACTTCAATTATTTGGAAAATACACTTATGTGAATACCTAGCTCCTCTCCTTAAAATAAACAATACTGTTTTAGGGGCTGCAGAAGCTTCCTACCACAAATAGATTATCAGTCTTCTATCATGTGTTATCCTTTTCAGTGTCCTAGATTTCATCCATAAAATTACCACCATTTCAGTCATTTACTCTTTCATTTATTCAACAAGCATTTATTAATCACCTGTCTTATACCAAACAACAGTGATCAAAGATCAAAGATAATAAGACTTGGTTTCTGTCTTCAAGGAACTCACTGACTACTATGAAAGACCAACATGTAAATAAACAATTGGAATGTAACTTAGTAAGTGCCATAATTACACACACACACACACACACACACAGTATAGTGCCTGGACCTACTTGAATGGAGATAAGGAGTGGAGAGAGAAAAGCCTTCATAGAGAAAAGTTTGAGCTGTTGTTGTTGTTTTGTTTTCTTTTTTTTAAATGAGTAGGAATTTCCCAGATAAATGAAGGCTAGGGAAAGGGATTTCAGGGAAAATAAGGCATTAATATTTGGAATGTTATAGGCAACTGAAAGAAATGTAAGGAGCTACGTATTCCTGGAGAGTGCATTTAGGGGAAAAGTGATAGATGAACCGGCAGAGGTTGAATGAGATAATTACTGTGCTCTTCTGGCATGCTAAGGTTTTAGACTTTGAGTGTGCACTGGAGTAGTAAGTCACATTTGTACTTGAGGGAGACCAGTCTTGTGGCTGCATGGAAGACAGACTGGATATAAGCCAAAAATGGAGGAAGGTTAAACAAATTGAAAAGTATCACATCAGTCTAAACAAGGGATGAAAAGAGCTTGGGCAAAGGCAGAATTAGTGGAGAAGGGAAGGAGGGAATGGACATGAGATTGTACAGAAGTGAGATTAAGCATGTAAGTGAGATTGTACTTACATGTTTATATACATGTCTCTGAATACATTTGTAACCAATACAGTGAAAAATGGTTGGTCAATTGTAATTGATTTTGGCTATGTCTTTGCATTTGTTTTCGACTTATGAAGCTCTAAAACCAGATTTCTTTTAATATATTTATAGGTTGAATTTAATTGTTCCATTGGCTTCTAAGCTTTCCTTTTTTTTTTTTTTTTTTTTTTTTTTTTTGCGGTACGCAGGCCTCTCACTGATGTGGCCTCTCCCGTTGCGGAGCACAGGCTCCGGACGCGCAGGCTCAGCGGTCATGGCTCATGGGCCCAGCCGCTCCGCGGCATGTGGGATCTTCCCGGACCGGGGCACGAACCCGTGTCCCCTGCATCGGCAAGCGGACTCTCAACCACTGCGCCACCAGGGAAGCCCTAAGCTTTCCTTTTATTTTTTAATAAGACAAATTACTAAAGAAAAAAACCTCATCTTTACTTGCAGACCTCTTAGGATACAAATGGGGGAAAATGTGCATATAAATATGGGAAGTGATATTTTGAATAAATTCCATAGAGAAATTTTATTGACCTTTGAATGAATTACTAAATACTAGACTTGTTATTTGATAAAAATTTAATTTTAATAGAGCTTTTTACTTTTGTTTTCTGTTTACTCTGAAAAATATTTCTTATAATCTTTCATTAAATAAGAGACTGGTTCTATAGTTGATTTTTAAAGGAATACATTGGTTTTCTTTTTAGGCATTAAGTCCAGTGATATATCTTGAGTCTTAAAAAAGAAAACAGTGAATCTGGAATCTTACCAAAATTGAGTCTTTTCTGTATACATTTGTGTCTGGTTCCATATTAAGAGAGATTACATCAGAATTGAAAGCTCTCGTTGGTCTCAAAACCTGTACTTTAAAAAAAAAAAAAAAAAGCAGTGATGGCTGTGCCCTCTCCAGTATGCTATAGAATGTGTATGGAATTCACTTCAGTGTTCTTTCAAAGTCTGACACCCAAATGGCTGTACATTACTTAGGATGTAAATTTGAGAGTCTGTTTTCTGATGGTTATTCAAAGTGTTTTTATGCTTGCAAATTCACCTTCTAACAGCTTTCATCATTGTGGCAGTAAAGTTAAGAATTTGATGTTATTAAATCACTTTTCACTTAGGATAGTTTATGTAGCTATTAAACAAAGCTGCGAGGGTATTTGGGAGGAAAACTACAGGAGCTGTAGGACAAGTAGGTCACAGAGTGCAGCACTGTCAGATGGTGGAATGCAGGACAGGGCTGTGCGTCAGGAGACTTGAGTTCTATCCATAGCTCTCTTCCTGACTTGGTGTATGACCTTGGTCTACTTACTGAAGAGCTCTTGCCTCAGTTTCATCTTGGATAAAATGGGGCCAGAATTAGCCTCTAACACATGTAGAGGGTATCAAATCTGGGAGACATCTTCTAGTCATTTATTCCAACCTGAAGTGAATCCCTGCCACGTTTTGTTTTTTTTTAAATAAATTTATTTATTTTATTTATTTATTTTTGGCTGCGTTGGGTCTTCGTTGCTGCTCGTGGGCTTTCTCTAGTTGCGGCGAGTGGGGGCTACTCTTCGTTGCAGTGCGCGGGCTTCTCATTGCGGTGGCTTCTCTTGTTGTGGAGCACGGTCTCTAGGCACGTGGGCTCAGTAGTTGTGGCTTGTGGGCTCTAGAGCACAGCCTCGGTAGTTGTGGTGCACGGGCTTAGTTGCTCCGCGGCATGTGAGATCTTCCCAGCAGGGCTCGAACCCGTGTCCCCTGCATTGGCAGGCGGATTCTTAACCACTGCACCACCAGGGAAATACCCTGCCACTTTTTTTTTTTTTTTTTTTGCGGTACGCGGGCCTCTCACTGTTGTGGCCTCTCCCGTTGCGGGACACAGGCTCCGGACGCGCAGGCTCAGCGGCCATGGCTCACAGGCCCAGGCGCTCTGCGGCATGCAGGATCTTCCCAGACCGGGGCACGAACCTGTGTCCCCTGCATCGGCAGGCGGACTCTCAACCACTGCGCCACCAGGGAAGCCCTCCTGCCACGTTTTTTGAAAGTATCTTCCATCCTCTACTTTAACAACTTTGGTGACAATGGATGTCATTTCTCCTGAACCATCCTACTCCATTTCCAAACATTTCTGGTTGTCAGTAATTCATCTGAGGAAATACCTAGAATAGGCACATTCATAGAGATGGAGGTAGATTAGAGGTTATCAGGGACTGGGGGAAGAGGGAAAGGGGAGTCATTGCTTAATGGTTACATAGCTTCCATTTGGAGTGATGGAAAAGTTTTGGAAACATAATGGTGCTGGTTGCACAACATTGTCAATTTAATTAACGCCACTAAATTGTATACTTAAAATGGCAAATTTTATTGTGTGTGTGTGTGTGTGTGTATGTGTGTACATATATATATATATATATATATATTTTATAACCACAATAAAAATAGAAAAACTTCATCTTGGTTAGCCCTATGGTCTCAATAGGAAGGTAAACCATATTATCTGAATTTTACAGAAGAACAAACAGCCTTTAAGGTCACATGACCAGGGAGGAGCAGAGTAAGTATCTGAACCCAAGTCCTTGACCCTCAAACCAAAGGTGTCCTCCAGTCCACTGCTGCCATTGCAGTTGGGAATAGACTTGTTCTCACTGCTTGTGATGCTCTTCTTCTTCTTTTTTTTAAATTTACTTACTTATTTTGGCTGCACCAGGTCTTAGTTGCAGCACGTGGGATATTCGTTACAGCATGTGGACTTCTTAGTTGCGGCACGTGGACTCTTAGTTCTGGCATGTGAACTCCTCGTTGCAGCATGCATGTGGGATCTAGTTCTGAGATCGAGGGTCGAACCCGGGCCCCCTGCATTGGGAGCGTGGAGTCTTAGCCACTGGACCACCAGGGAAGTTCCTATACATGGTACTCTTAAAGTCTGCCCCTCTCCCCATTTCTAACATTTCACTGTGAGAATGATGTTCTGGATTTAAATGAAAGAATTTAAAATGTATCCCTATATAAATATATACTGTTACTTTTTTACTGATTGTTCCATTCTCATGATTACTTTGAATCTTGATTCTGGCACGCATCATATTTGTTATTTTTTCCATTGTAAAATGTTATCCTAATTGCAAGTCAAAATGACTTTAATCTCCTTATCTAAATTATTGATAAAACTCCTGGAAAGGACTGATTCATAGGCAGAGACTTGACTATTTCCCTGGTAATCTTCCTCTGGCCTTATCCAATAATAGCCAATGCCTTCATACCATGCTTACTCTGTTCCAGAAACAGTGCTTTATACATTGAATCTCATTAAATCTGCACAATATCCCTGCAAGGCATTATTGTCATAATTCTCATTTTATACATAAGGGAATGAAGCACAGAGAGGTTAAACAAGTTGCACAGATCACACAGCTGACAAGTAGCATAAGCAGGATTCAAACCTGTGCATTCTGCCTCCATAGCCCAGGCTCTCAAGCACTCTGCTTGTACTGCTGCTGACATCAGCCAGGATTCCAGGCCGTACTGGGATCGGATAACATCAGGGACTCTATGAAATCTGATCAATGAGATTGCAGCTGTAACATTCTGTAATTGTACCATTGGTGGCAAAATAATCTGAAATGACAGATGAAGGGACTTGTGCATTTGTATGTGCTATGTCTTCTCCCAAGAAACTTGGACTCTATAATCCTCTTCTTCTTTCATGTTTGCTCAAAAGATATTTCCTTTTTATTTCCCCAGGCACACAGAAGTACTTCTCTTGTATTGCCTCTTCATTTGTACAAATGCATTTTGAAATGTATCTCAACAGTAAACAAACAACAAACATTTACAGAGCACCTGGGGCAAGTGCCTGGCATTGTGCCGGGTGATGGGAATACAGATAGGAGCAGACAGTGTTCTGCCTGCAAGCTTACCAAGCTGGCTCGTGAGAACCAACACACCAGCACCGCGCTGGTGCCTGCCACACTGTAGGTGCTGCAAGTGTTGTTGAATGGCTGAATGGAAGGGAACTGAGTACCAAGAAGGTCTTTTAAAATATTCAGATGTGCACCTGCAAACTGTTTTTGTGCTTTAGATTAAGAGAGGACTGGTTGTGACCATCATGGCTGTTCACTTGGTGAAACTGTAGGCTTCCCCACCCTATATCTGTGCGATTCAGTCAGCTTCAGCTACGTTGTGCTGGGATAACAACCTGAAAATCTCAGTAGCTCATAACAGTGAGAGTTTATTTCCTGCTTACAGTACCTGTCTGTCTTGGGTCATGTGCAGCTTTGCCCTGTGCCTTTATCACTGTGGGACTCTGGTTAAAGGAGTGGCCCCTCTCTGGGACATCAATATTAGTCTTGCATCAGAGGAAAACAGATTTCCCTAGGAATACTTGTGCCAAAATTTTTTTAGTGATTTTCAAACTCTTCATCATGTTTAGTCCAACAGTCTGATGGCTATGTATGTGTATTTTCTTGAATTTTGAATATCACGTGCTACCAGGGTAAAGTTAAGTTACTGGCACAGCCAAGAGAAACTTTATGATTGACTGATGGGGTCTTTTTAATTACTCAAGTTTAAAAAATTCTATTATTGTACCATAAGTCATCACTTTCATTGTTATGCACATTTCTCTATAAAACTTTTTTTCTCCAAACATATATGTATAAGCAATTTATCAGTTAGGAAAAGAGCTTGACAATTAATTTAGCTAATTTTACTGGGCTGAAGTACTTCAATATTCGCTCAGTGTACTTTTACCAAGAGAAATAACTACATTACAGACTATAACAAAACAGAACGTAAAGCTATTATTCATGTACTCTTCACTGTATAATTTAGGGGTTAGGTTGAAGGGTTCATTGCTAACCTTGATAGAAATGCTAACCTGTTTCTATCTTCCTACATGCAGCAGCAAAATATGTATACTCTACTAATTATTTAATTAAAAAAATAACTGCTTGGTGAGTAATACATTTTAATGAGATGGGTTTTTAACAATTGGGAAATGTCTAGAATGACAAAATTATGATAGAAGTAGCCCTGTTTCCTTCGAGCTTTCATAATAATCAAAAAGCTATGCAATTCACTTTTTCCCCACCCAGAATACATTTTCAGATCCTCTTTTCAGAGCTGCCAAAATAATGGAGCCATGCTGATGGGAGAGGCATAGATAGGAGAAGAAATTGTGGCGACTGGCTGATTTTTCTTCATTGAGGATCTAATCACAGGGAATTGAACTTCACCTAATCAGACATTAATAGTGATTTCCTGAGATTAAGTTGTGGAACGAGCTAAGGATCTTTTTCAGAGGTCTGGAAAAACTAGAATGTCTCTCACCTGCTTGGGCGCGTTGGTATTGGCTTTACCAGGTGCTGGCAGCATTTCCTAGCATGCTAGGTCCGAAACAGTGCCATGGGTAGGAACAGCAGTGTTGGAAGGCTTCTCAGGGAGGTAAAACACCCAAGCAGGCCTGGGGCAGGTGAGTCGAAGGAACAGGAACCATCAGTGGCAGTAGTTACACGCACATGGGTTGGTTGGACAGGCTAGAGATCGATTTTTAAATAACCAAGCAGGAAGGGAAGAAAAGAAATGTTGTAGTGACAAAAAGCATAGTAAACACGATCGCTTTCTCTTGGAAATTATCTGAAAATAGTTGGCACAGTCGGTGAAAACACAAGCAAATACACATGACTGTTTCTGCAACTGCATCTATGGTGTTTACGATCCCAAACAAATACATGTGGCCCTTGAAAGAACGCCCATGAAGTCTAGGATCCTGCCCCCACTCCCACCTCCCCTGTCCCCCCAGATCTGCTTAACTGAAACTCTGTGTTTGCTGGATTTTCATTCCTTTCTTATTCCACTGACATTTACTGAGCTCTCATTTCGAGCTTAGCACAGTGTCATGCTCTTCTAGGTGTGGGAACCACTGGAAAAATCCAGGCTTTGTTGAGTTGGGCAGACCCACTGAGATCACTGTTCTTTGTGGGGGGGCATTTGCATTCGAACCATGGGTGGGTGGGTGAGCCCTCATTGTTCTGCCCCTCCTTCAATTTTGCTAGTTAAGGAACTCCTGTCATCTTGATTTTATATAAAAAATCATGGGGGAAATGTTTCTTCACCTCCCTTTAAATGCCACATTCCAACCGTATACAATATGCCTAGCATTGTTCAGATGGTAAGAAGATACATTGACATTTGGGGGGATTCCTTACCCGCCTCATTTCCTTGAGAACCAGATTCTGAAGCTCTTGCCAGCCTTACAAATGCCCAATGGAATCCCTGCTCATATGCATATTTCGGGTGCATCAGTATGTTTGTCATCTTCTCCCTGGAAACGGTTTCTCACACCCACGTTGCAAGTGTGTGATCTGTGATTATATCTCCTGCTACTTTTCCATGTCCTCTTTGCCTGGAGGGAGGGATGAGAACATGATTCAGCTTAGGGAAATGATACAAAATGTGGCTATTAAAGTGATCTTTCAAAAGAGTCCTTTTCTATGTGTGCAGTTACTATGCTGGGTGCATCCCAGGTCTTCCTTCACCTAAAACAATGGAGTAGGTTTGAATCATGGGATCTCAGAATCACGATATTAGACAACCTGGAAGACACCAGCTCAACTGTAAGCCTGTGGCTACCATCTTATTTAATTTCAAAGGGGAACCTCTACCCTGTTTGTGGAAATTTTGAGAAAAAGGCACTTAATAACTTCTCTCAGTGATTATTTTTTTTCAGGGTTTGCAGCCTTTTCTGTAAAGAGAGCTTCTCCTTCTGCTTTGGTATTGGCTTCACAAAGTGACTCAGGGGCCCCATTATCTTATCTTAATCAGCAAGGGGAATATTGGGATGTCCTGGTTAATCAGTACTGTTGTTTTCCGTCCCTCCCAGCCCCTGGCTTGTTAGGAAGTTCCGTTTGCATCACTGAATTCTCAGACATGCTAGATCACAACAAGCATCTTTTGATGTTTAAGAATTAGTTCCTCTAAGGAACTGAAAAGCCAAAGGGCATTTTGAGCATTAGCATCATAAACCAACATTTCTAATTTCTGAGGCTGTTTCTCCAGGAGTTAGCATTGCTGAGGTGGAAGACGGGCTCTGAGAGACTTCCTTTGGGAACATAATGGCCCACCCTTAAACGTCCACATTTCTGGTTAAGGTCTGATTTAATATGAGATTAAATCATTAAATATGAGCGAAATAATGGTATGGAAGCATGCGCATTTGTGAATAGTAGAAGGGGCTGGATAGAAATTATAAAACTTTTTTTTTTATAAACTACAGGTAAAAGGATCAGAAATCAACAGTATTAAAATGACAGTATCAAACTATACACTTACTACCTCTGAATTTCCCTGTGTAGAAATTCTACCTCAGTTTTTAAATTCAGAGTTTTAAAAAGATTTTTGAAGGAAAGATAAAGGGGAAAACAGTTCAGGAAGGTCAAATTTATGATGTGGTGTAAGCTTGTGGTTAAAATTAATATGGAGAATTACTAGTGCCATATCGTTTCGTGAAAGATGGAGTAGAGAACAATCAAGAATCTTTGGACACATTTGGTAAGGAGTAAAGTTGAAAAGGAAATAACAAAGATGTATTACGAAGACAAAAGAAATTTTATAGAAAAGAAGGAGACAGTTCCTTAGGGAGGATTAGAATGGAGGATTGTTTTAAAATTTTCGGAGTTCTGTTAATGATGTGGTTAGGAGCAGTGGGTATTGGGGATGTGGTGGAACTCTAGGAGAAAGCACAATGTAGGAAGGTGGTGTGGATGAAGGGAAGAGAACTGTTTTACATTACCTTCAGGCATGTGTGTTTGTATGTAAATGCCTTTGCCATAAAAGAGCAAAAGTTGAAAAAAGAATGAAAAAGTAAGTATTTTTTATAACTCAAGTTGGGACATTAGAAAAGAGTTTATTTTCTAGGTTTTTTTGTTTTTTTTTTAGTTGCTTTTGTTGATGATTGAATTCTGAATGACTGACTGGGGAAAGGGATAGAAAACTTGCGTTAGTAATGAACTGATTATAGGATAGCAGCACGTGGCAGTGTGGTTGTCTAAATAATGGCTCCCAAAGATGTCCACATCCTAATCCCCATGTATTTTTGGTACCTTACCTTGTTACCTTATGTTACCTTGTATGGCAAAAGGGACTTTGCAGATGTGTTTAAGGATCTTGAGATGAAAGGCTTATCCTGGATTATCTGGGCAGGCCCTCAATGTATGGGTCTAAAGAGGGAGATAGTAGATCTGAGGAGAAGCATAAGATGTGACAATGGAAGCAAGAGATTGGAATGATGCATAGAAGGGGCCAGGAACCAAGGAATGCAGAGAACCTCTAGAAGCTGGAAAAGGCAAGGAAACAGATTCTCCCCTACAGCCTCCAATAAGGAACAACCCTGTTAACACCTTCATTTTAGCACAGTGTATCAGAGTTCAGACTTCTAACCTGCAGAACAATAAGAGAATAAATTTGCATTGTTTTAAGCTGTTAAATTTGTTAGAGCTGCAATAGGAAACATACTGGTAGTAATTTGTAGATAGTATTAAGTGTAATTATCTTTTACAATGAATGTCTATGAGCCTTTCTTCAATTCTAAGCTTTAAAATTGCCACAAATTTCTAAAGATTTCAGTTCTGTGTTGTTACGTTCTATGGATTGAGAAATTCAATTCTCCAAGTTTGGAAACATGGATATGTACTTGGTTTGAGGCTTTAATGGAAAATCTCAGTTCAGTCTCCTTCTTGTGTGTCTCCTTTATTCCTCAAACAAAACACTTCACTTCTGGTAACCAAATGTGTGTGGGTTTTTCCCCACACCAAGCAGTTCTCCACGATACCATCTAGGTGTCCTACAATTTAACTCAATTCTGACACTATATACCTGGAGATAGGGCTCAAGCCCACAGGTTAAGGGTTTTGTCTCATAAGATTGCTCCCACCGCACTTCAGATCCCAACTACAAGCAGTAGGTCCCCAGGTTACCCACAATTTCTGTCTGACTTGGCTACAGATGGGAGGTTCTCATGACCCCCTCCTCAGGTTTGATTTGCTGGAGTGGCTCACAGAACTCAGGGAAATACTTACTTGGGTTTACCAGGCCGTATCTCGTTGTGGTTTTGGTTTGCATTTCCCTGATGATTAGTGATACTGAGCATCTTTTCATGTGCCTGTTGGCCATCTGTGTGTCATCTTTGGAAAAATGTCTATTCAGGTCCTCTGCCCATTTTTTAATCAGGTTGTTTGTTCTTTTGATGTTGAGTTATATGAGTTCTTTGTATATTTTGGATATTATTCCTTGTCAGATGTACTATTAACAAATATCTTCTCCCATTCAGTAGGCTGTCTTTTGTTTTGTTGTGCAAAAGCTTTTTAGTTTGATGTAGTCCCATTTGTTTAGTTTTGCTTTCGTTTCCCTTGCCTGAGGAGCCATATCCAAACAAAGTACTGCTAAGGTCGATGTCAAAGAGCGTACTGCCTATGTTTTCTTCTAGGAGTTTTAAGGTTTCGGGTCTTACATTTAAGTCTTTCACACATTTTAAGTTCATCTTTGTATATGGTGTGGGAGAGTTGCCTTTTTGCCATTTTAATTACAGTGTCTCTCAGTGTGGACTTCTTTGGATTCATCTTGTTCAGTACTCTCTGTGCTTCCTGGACTTGGATATCTGTTTCCTTTGATAGGTTAAGGACGTTTTCAGCTATTATTTCTTCAAAGAAGTGCTCTGCCCCTTCCTCTCTCTCTTCTCCTTCTGGGACCCCTATAATGCAAATGTTAGTATGCTTGATGTTGTCTCAGAAGTCCCTTAAGCTATCCTCATTTTTAAAAATCCTTTTTTCTTTTTTCTGTTCAGCTTGGGTGATTTTTACTACTCTGTCTTCCAGGTCACTGATCTGTTCCTCTGCATCATCTACTGCTGATTCCTTCTAGTGTATTTTTTCTTTCAGCTATTGTATTCTTCAGCTTTGTTTGGTTCTTTATGTTTGTTTTCTAACCCTTTGTTAAAATTCTCACTGTGTTCATCCATTCTTCTCTTGAGTTCATTGATCTCATGATCATTACCTTTAACCCTTTATTTGGTAGCTTGCTTTTGCCCCTTTTTAAAGTTTTTTTTTTTTTCTGAGGTTATGTCTTGTTCCTGCATTTGGAACATATTCCTCTGTTGCCTCATTTTACCTAATTCTCTGTGTTTATGTCTATGTGTTAGGAAGGTTAGTTGTTTCCTGATCTTGGGAAAATGGTATTATGTAAGAGACGTCCTATGAGGTCCAATAGCATACTCCCCTCTTGTCACTGGAGCTATTTACTCTATGGGTGCCCTCTATGTGGGCTGCATGCACCCTTCTGTTGTGACAGGCCAACTAGTGTGGATGTACTGGTAGGTGGGCCTAGCCCCAGCACAATTGGCTGCCAGACCCTGCCTTTGTAAGATGGCTGTTAGCCTGCCCAGGAGGACCCAGGGCTTGTGCTGGCCTGCTGGTGGGCACATACTCCGCTAGCACTAATAGGCCAGAGAGAGGACTCCAGAATGGCACTTGCCAGTACCAATGTCCTCATGGTAGAACAAACCCCCCAAAATGGCTCCTGCCAGTGTCTGTGTCCCCAGGGGGAGTCCCAGTTACCTCCTTCCTCTCCAGGAGGCTCTCCATGACCAACAAATGGGTTTTCCCAGGCTGCATTCGAATTACTGCATCTTTGCTGGCACTCAGAGCAAATGATATTTCATGTGCACCCTTTAAGCACAGAGTCTATGTTTCCTGTGTTGCACCAACTCTCCTGTACTCAAGTCCCACTGGTCTTCAATGCCAGACATTCTGGAGGCTTGTCTTCTCAGTGCAGGACCCCCAAGCTGGGGAGCTCAATGTGGTGCTCAGACCTCTCACTCTTTGGGAAGAATCTCTGCAACTGTGATTATCCTCCTGTTTGTGGGTCATCTACCTGAGGGTAAGGATTTTGACTATACATCATCTCCATCCCTCCTACCCATCTTGTGGTTCCTTCTTTTTTTCCTTTTTAATTTTATTTATTTATTGGCTGCTTTGGGTCTTCATTGCTGCGCGTGGGCTTTCTCTAGTTGCAGCGAGCATGAGCTAACTCTTCGTTGCAGTGAGCAGGCTTCTCATTGTGGTGGCTTCTTTTGTTGCGGAGCACAGGCTCTAGGCATGCGGGCTTCAGCAGTTGTGGCACACGGGCTCAGTAAGTTGTGGCTCGCGGGCTCTAGAGCGCAAGCTCAGTAGTTGTGGCCCGTGGGCTTAGTTGGTCTGTGGCATGTGGGGTCTTCCCGGACTAGGAATTGAACCCATGTCTCTTGCATTGGCAGGCGAATTCTTAACCACTGTGCCACCAGGGAAGTCCCATGGTTCCTTCTTTATATCTTTAGTTATGGAAAAACTTTTATGCTAGTCTTTAAGTTGTTCTCATAGATTGTTGCTCTGTAAATAGTTGTAATTTTGGTGTTCTTTTGGGAGGAGGTGAGTTCAGGTTCTTCCTACTCCACCATCTTGACTACTGACACTACCTTGCTCTTCTTTTATTAAAGAAAAGAAGTGAGTATCTTTTCGTATGAATATTAGCTATTTGTTTTTATTTTTGCCTATGGGTCTTTGTGGAGATTTTTTGGCTATACAAAAATGTATACATTTCTATAATTGGATCATCCATATTTTCTTAATAGTTTCTACATTTCATGTCTTAGAAATTAGGGTTGCTAAATTTAGCAAACTAAAATACAAGAAACCCAGTTAAACTTTAATTTCTGATAAACAATGAATAATTTCTTAGTATAAGTAAGTCCAGTATAATATTTGGGACATCCTTATATCAAAAAACCCCATTACAAAGACCTTTGTTTTTCTCATTCCAAGGTTTTTTGTTTTTTTTTTTTTGCGGTACGCGGGCCTCCCACTGTTGTGGCCTCTCCCTTTGCGGAGCACAGGCTCCGGACGCGCAGGCTCAATGGCCATGGCTCACGGGCCTAGCCGCGCCGCGGCACGTGGGATCTTCCCAGACCAGGGCAAGAACCCATGTCGCCTGCATTGGCAGGCGGACTCTCAACCACTGCGCCACCAGGGAAGACCCCCAAGGTTATTTTTAAACATTCAGTTGTTCTTCTAGAACATTCACAGTTTGTTTTTTACAATTAAGTTTCTGATCCATCTGGATTTTTTCCTTTTTTTTCTTTGGTGAAAAGAATAAGATGGGGAACGAATGCTTTTTCCCCAAATGATCAGTATTGTCCCAGCACAATTTATTGAACAACCCATCTTTCCCACTGATTTAAAATGGTATTAGATTTTCACTTTAAAAACTAAGTAGGGTACACAAGGTGAGAACTATTATGGAATAATCTGTCTCAAATAGAATGTAGATGTCTTCTTTTCTCTAGTTTATTTCTGTTTAAACCTTAAATTTAAGCATTTTGCCCAGAAAACACTTACAACCCTATGTGAAATAAGTAACTTACCTGGTAACTCAGAGACCCACAAACCAAATTACCCCGAAGAACAGCTTTTCTTAAGAAAAACTCAGAGGAATTGCTGGGTCAAAACAGTCATCCACTTTACAAAATCCTCCTCTTCTTTGATGCCGCCAGGGAGCTGAAAGTCATGCTCTCCAGCAGTCACAGTCACGGATACAGGTGACTCTTCCTGAGCAGCTCACAGAGGTGGGTGGAAGAGGAAAGGATTTCATGCAAATTTAATGCAGTCTTAGGTCTGCCTTAGAGACTATCTAGATAGTTTAAATTTTTTTTCCATTTTTTTTAATGGAACAAAAACAGGATTTATAATTATGCCAAGCTGAATCTAGGATAAAATTGGTTCATTGATTTGCCTTTTTTAAAGACAAAAAGTCATAAGCATACTCCTGGTTTTCATGTCTTGGCAATAATCCCTCTTTTTTTCCTGAAAACTCAGGAGTGATTTTCTCAGGCACGGATTATCCGTAATGGGCCCATTACCTCAGGGTTCTTAGACTCAGGCTGGGGAAGCAGACAGATGTATAGAAAATAATTACTACACAGTGTGGATAAGAACTTAAAAGAAGTTTTTTACTCTGGGAGCACAAAGCTGCCATGGTTTTCCCAGGCCTCTGCTTTAGAAGAGCTGGGTTGAGACAGCTGCTTGCCTGGGCTGCATCTGTAGAGACAACCGTCCTAATCAGTAGGAAAATGTTTGCTAAATAAGCCCAACCACTATAGTAATTTAATGTTGTTAAATGATGGCTTGGGATAAATTTAGCGGATATTTGTGTTCCTAGCCAAGGGACTAGTGTTATTGATTTTTTTCCCTTGCTTGTCTCTATCCGAGATGCATATGTTAGAATTGAAAGTACAGTTGACCCTTAAACAACACATGTTTGAACTGCACAGGTCCACTTGTACATGGGCTTTTCTTCGTTAAATACTATGGTACCATAGTTTTGAGGTTGGTTGAATCCATGGATGCAGAACTTGGGATACGAATGGCTTACTGTAAAGTTATATGCAGATTTTTGACTGTGTGGAGATCGGTCCGGTCCCCCTAACCCCCAACTTGTTCGGGGGCAACTGTAATCGTTAGCTTGTTAAACCTATTCTCTTTCTTAACACTGTTACACTGTTAGCCACTGTTATGGCTACAAGGGGCAAAGGAGGCTGAGGGGAATGAGGATATCTATACCAAAAGGAACTTTAATTTGATCAAAAGAATTTCCTATGACTTCAACCTGGCAGTCTTAGACTGAAGAAGACATTTATAGGAGATATGTTACTGCCAACATTTTAAAATCATTTTCTGAGTTGTGAGCCCCAAATTTGTAATGACAGTCATCAACATTACCACTCCTTATGGAATATTGAATACTCACTATTAGGCAGCCATCTGCCTACACACCTTGCATGCATTATCTCATTTACTCCTCAGGAGAACCCTATAACGTAGGTATTATTATCCCCATTTTACAGATGAAAGATTAGGACTCAGGGATTAAATACTTTTCTTTAGATCATGTAGTTAGCAAGTTGTAAAGCCCATATTTAAACCCAGGTTCGTCTAACGCAAGTTCATGTTCTGAAATACTGTCCTACACTTCCAAGACTTAGAACTTTCCATCAGGGTGGACTTAAAGTATAATCTTTCCTATTTATAATTAATTTAACCCTTTATTGCTCCAAATATCATACCTGCCGGTTTTGCTCAATGCAAATTTCTCTTTCTGGAAACTGCAAGTTTGGGGCTCGATTTAATTTCCTCCATGAAGAACAGGCAAGCTTGAGGAACAACTCTTATACAATTAAACATTACTACTCTGAGTTCACCTAATTGGAGAAAATAGCTAAGAAAATGTAAGGATGTTTATAACATTTATAGACCTATAATCAGCCTTTCATCCACAGACAGGTGCCATCTATGGAGCAAAGCCATGATGTTGATAGAGTACCTCCCAAGCTTTTAAAAGCCCTTATCACAATATCATTGTTGGAGTCACGTGGACAGAAATGGGCTCACCATAGAGCAAATCACCATAAAGAATACTGCAAAGGGCCTCTGTGTTCTGGTCCCTGGTTCCTACTGTAATTTATAGAAATAACTTGATAACTAGATTAGCTGTTAGGTGCCTTCCTGTGATCATATAAGAAGGTAAACATTCTTTTCTCCTCTCTTGGCAAGTTCTTATGATTGCTTCAAACAGCAGCTAAACAAACACATTAGTTAATTACTCTCAGTAAGGACAGCTCAATTATGCCAAAACCAAATTTAATGTTTTTATCAGCTAATCTTTTAAAAACCATGACAGTAGATCAAATCAGTTTCTTCATGGGATGCATTTTAATTCAGTCTCCTTCTAGAAAGTGCGTAGCATAGAGTCTTGCTGAAAACTTTCAAGAGCTCTCTGAAGCCCAACTCCAGGCAGACAAAATTATCTGTGTGAGATATCATTTTGTCACTTCCACGTCAGAATCTAACCTGACAGAAAACTCTCCTTTCAACCAATAACAGAGACTGCTCCTTAGTGATTTCAGTCTTGAACCATTTGCTCTTCAGTTATTGTGAAAAACTGGGCTGATACATTTGATATTTAAAAAGCATTATTGGTAGGGTTGCGGGCATGAGTGACAGAGAGGGATTACAAGGGAGTACAAAGAAACTTTTCTGGTGATGGACATGTTTACCGTCTTCATTATGATGATGGTTTCACAAGTGTATACATGTGTCAGACTCATCAAATTGTATACTTTAAGTGCATGCAATTTGTTGTATATAAATTGTAGCTCAGTAAAGCTGGGAAAAAAATAAAAAGCATTGTTTAGGTCAGGTATTCCCAGATGTGAGTAATCGTCAGCCTGGCCTGAAAACTTATTTAAAACCTCAGTAGAATTGAGACCTTGGAATCAGTATTTGAAAACCCCTCACATGGTTTCATTAACCAGCTTTGTAAAACTGCTATTAAGGGCCTTTAAATGTGTTACACAGATTGCTTTATGTAAAAACACATACAACCTAATTTATGGAGTTTAGCCCTAGCAAAAAGTTCGATCTGGTGAATTGGCATGCTTCCTTTTTTTAATATGGCAGCTGTGTAACTCATCTCTGTTCTTTTTTTCCTTGGGCACTGGGATGCTCAGAGGTAAGTTGCACTTATGCTTAAGGTAGGAGCTTTTCTTAGCCTGGGATTTCTATATTATCCCCATCCTAATTACATTGTACTTATTCTTTACCGTCAGTTTAAGGATTTTATTGTACTTAAGTTTTCTGTTTTTATTTTTATCTATTTCAGATTCTTTTTAAAAGTAGGTCATGTTACAAATAATAAACAAGATTTAGAGCAGGAATAGATAGCACCTATTCAGAAGGTTCAGAGGATGAAATCATTACCTTTTTTATGTCATTTGGCTATGCTGCTATACCAGAGGCCTGGCATATTGGACTGATATTATGCCTGCAGAATTATTATATGATTGTGATAATGACGAGGCATTTACAGACTTTAAAATGAGATTTCATCAAAACACATAAGTGCAATTTCTGGTAATGATACAGCATATTCTTTCTCATAGAAATATGGGTAAAGCTTGACAATTAAAAACGTTTCCAGTGTTTATTGTATACCTGATGTGTAAATGTACATAATTGACACATGTCTGTTCTAAAAGTGTTTAATGAGTGCTCTAAAGATTGACAGAATTTTGCAAGATGAAATAAATTAGAAATGTGTGAAGAAAATAAGACAAAGCATGAGGGGTCTGGTTGGCACAAAAAAGTCATTATAGTCTTGCTAGAGATGGGCCAAAATTTTAACTTTCTAGCGTGAAAAGGAAATTTCTCTGCTCAAATAAGAAGTACCTGTGATAATAAATCTAGAAAGATTTCTGTTTCCTATAGGATATTTGAAGGAGATCATCTTGTCTTTTGATGGGTACAATTACCATCATGCGATACTGGTAAATTATAATGCAGTTCAGATTTTTACACGAACTGGTTAAGATGAGTTTAAGAAATTTTCCAGTCCATTAAAAAAATAGGTCGCCATTTCCTCTCCCTGTTAGCCATCAGAACAAGCATTGTGAGGTAGAAGAAATCTCCTTTGGTGAGACAAAGTCAAAGGAAATCTATTTTTTATATTGAGGATGACACACACCAAATCTTTGTCTTCTTGTCTGGTATAGCTAGGTCTGCTGCTAGCCTATGGGGTGCCTTTTTACCAATTAGGACAAAGCCCCCCCCGCCCCGGGCAAATCTAGCATTGAGGTCTGTATTTCCACCCACTATCCCTGCTCCCATTACCAGCCCCCCTGCTGCCCTCCTGTCTTATCCCAGGGCACTTTCATGCAGTGCACATTTTTTTAACTACTTGAATTTTTCACAGTGCTTACTAAACTTTATTATGTTTTAGAGTCACCCAAGAGCTTCTCAAAAATGCAGATTTCTGGATACCACAACCTCCAATTCTGATATAGTGAACTAGGGGTTGAAACCCAGGAGGTTGTATTACAGCAAACAGCAGAGGTGATTCAAATTTGAGAAAAGCTGGCTGAGGAGTAAATAGTACAGGTTTAAAAATCATACTCATAGGGTTTCAGATCATTATTTTAAGTTGTGTAATCTTGGGAAAACTAATCTCTCTTTGCCTCAGTTCCTTTGATTATAAAATGACATTCTTCCAGCACAGGGTTATTTTAAGGATCAAGAGAGATTAAATGTCCTACCAGAGTACCTGGAGGGTAGTAAGCACTTAAAAACGCTGGCTACTGTTATCACGATATACTTCTTTTTTTAAAATAAATTTATTTATTTTATTTATTTATTTTTGGCTACGTTGGGTCTTCGTTGCTGTGTGCAGGTTTTCTCTAGTTGCAGCAAGCATGGGCTACTCTTCATTGCAGTGCACAGGCTTCTCATTGCAGTGGCTTCTCTTGTTGTGGACCAGGGGCTCTAGGTGCGTGGGCTTCAGTAGTTGTGGCACACGGGCTCAGTAGTTGTGGCTCGCAGGCTCTAGAGTGCAGGCTCAGTAGTTGTGGTGCATGGGCTTAGTTGCTCTGCGGCATGTGGGATCTTCCCGGACCAGGGCTTGAACCCGTGTCCCCAGCATTGGCAGGCAGATTCTTAACCACTGCGCCACCAGGGAAGTCCACAATATGCTTTCAAAGCTCAACTCAGGGTAAGTCCTACCCTTAGGAAAGTATTTTTAAGGGAACCCACAGACAGCACTTACTCTTGTTTTATGATATTTGTACGCATCCCTCCTCAGGGCTTAAAAGTGTTTCTACACAACCCCAAGCAAATCTCTTGCTTACTTCTTTGAAGTCCTCAGATACAAAGTAATCATCCTTTTTTGTTTGTTTGTTTGTTTGTTTGTTGCTTATTGCCTACATCCTCATCACCATCCTGATTTTAATACATACTATTCAGATCTCATCAGGCCATTTATCTAGTTTGCCAAATGCTGAAAACAGTGATTCTTTTTGTAAAAGTTTCTCTTTAGTCCCACCATTATGGAATTATGGAAAACTGCATTCTAAGTCTACACCCCTTTGGAAATAATTTTTGCTAACCCATGTGAAATCCGCCTGGTAAAATTGCAGGAAGCTGAGGCGGAGGTGGGGTGTTCCCTTCAATTATGGCACTAAAGTCCCAGTTTGAAAGAGCCAGATTTTAATTATATCACAAGGACAATTTAGAGATTATCTCAGTAAATCCTATGACTGAATGATGGACTTAAGCATTACTCTGCAGAGAAATAAGCTTTTCCTATAGGGGAGGAAAAACTGTTTTTCCTTCTACCCCTCTTAGGTTCATTGCCCTGGGCCCTGTAAATTAGATTGACAAAAGACTGATTAACAAGAGAAAAACAGAGCAGTTTATTAACATGTGCACTGTGCATACACATGAGAGCACTCAGTGATGAGCAACTCAAAGAGGTGGTTAGAACTTGGGCTTATGCCATCTTTTTTTTTAAAAAAAGAAGGTAAGTGCTGAGTTAATAAAGTTTGTTTTTCCTCTGGTGCCATCTCTGGGCTATTAGGGTATAGAGTTGTCTCCAGTGATTAACTTCTGTCCTTCCAGGAAGAGAAAGGAGGAGAACTATCTTTACAAATTTATGTCCTGCTTTTAGGCAAATAGGGAAAGTGTGAAGAGCTCTCTTTGAAGCTGCTTCTTCTCAGTTGCCTTCAGTTCAAAATAATCCTTATGCCAAAGTGGCATATTCTGTACCCTTCATTCCCATCGAAGGAGACTGTGGGGCATCTTAGAACCGTATGAAATGGAAACAGACACTAGTTATTTTTAAAGAAACCATGTACACTTTTATATAATATTTTTACCTCAAAGAAGGCTTTTGAAGCGATTACAAATTCAACATGGCTAACTCAAGTGAATGATGTTGTTTTGTCATTTGAAACATTAAAATCGAATTTTGCCCCAAGGGCTTTTTTGAGTGTGGAATGCTAAGCAGTTTCTAAATAAAACAAATATCTGGGTCCACCATTTTCCAGTTATTATTTTCTCTCCTCCTTTCACTGACATTCTTTTTTAGTAAATGTTCTTCAAACTGTGTTTCAGAAAATATGTATAATGGTTCCAACCACCTTCATCTGTGGCTATTTTCCTGGCTCAGTTGTACAATACGGTAGTGCCCCCTTCTCTGCAGATGGGGGATATGTTCCAAGACCCCCAGTGGATGGATGCTTCAAACCATGAATAGTACCGAACCCTATATATACTATGATTTTTCCTATACATACATACCTGTGACAAACTTTAATTTATAAATTAGGCACAGTAAGAGGATATGTGAATTGCCAGGATCACTACTCTTGTGCTTTGGGGTCAATATTAAGTAAAATAAGGGTGACTTGAACACAAGCACTGCAATATCATGACGGTGGATCTGATAACCATGACAGCTACTACGTGACTAACAGACAGGATACGCTGGACAAAGGGATGATTCACATCCTGGGTAGGACGGAGCAGACGACAACAGATTCCATCATGATGCTCAAAATGGCACACAATTTAAAACTGATGAATTGTTTACTTCTGGAATTTTCCGTTTAATATTTTCAGACCTCAGTTGACTCGAGGTAACTGAAACCACGGAAAGCAAAACCACAGATAAGGGGAGGGACTACTGTATTGTGGTAAAGGATTCAGCTTCAACAATAGTGACTGGAGAAGAAAGGTAAAAGAAGATGCTCACTGAAGCATTTTACTAGAAAATTAGCTGTAAAACACGTTAGTATAGAAATCACATGCAAATTCATTAAAATAGTGTTAAAAATTCAAGTCCCCCTCTGCCAACCGCCCCCTTTTTTTAAACCATTTTAACCGCATATAAGTATATAGTCTGTGGTATTAAGTACATTCACATTATTGTACACTCTCACCCTTTGATGAAGAATCTAGTTCATCTTTGTACAAATCAATTCTGCAGGAGTAGAACAATCCAAGAAAGAAGGGGAGGGGAGGAGAGGGGACAGAAAAGTAAGAAGGAAGGTAGGTAGGAATAAAGGTAAGAAGGAAGGGAGGGAGGAAAGTCACGCCGAGAAGCTTTCACCTTCCCTTGCACATGTAGGTAGAGGGTCTGACAGCAGTGAGCTCTCTTAGCTGGAAAAAGAACCATGGCAGTGCTGCAGGTGGGATTTCAAAGACTGGAAAATATGACTAGAGCTGTATTGTGCCCTGACTATTTTTGGACCCAGGCCTCTGCTTTTTCACATTCAAGGCTTGAAGTCTGTTGAAATTTTGCATGGCTAAGAAGGCTGCAGTTGGGATGGTTTCCCCTTCGCCAGTAGCAAGCCATTACTTAGCACCATCTATGTGCAGGATAAACAGGCAATGACAAAGTCAAGGGTCTTACAGAAGCAAAGGATACGCACATTAATATATATCACAAATTAATGGTAGCACAAGTTTTGAAGACGTGTTGCTATAGGAATTCATAAAAAGGAGTAACTTCTGCAAGCTAGGATGATTTTTGCTTAATTGTTACAGTGACTCTGCATTCACTTAGTTCAAATTTTAACTGAAATCAAATGTCAATAAAAATCTCACTTTATGTGCAGGATTTGAAATGATATTATGCACAAAAAAGGGCAAGGATTACGTAATTTCAAAGCCAGTCTGCAAAACCGTTTTTATTAATGCTACGTGATGGCTGCATTACAGGTAGAAGAGACATATCCAACATTCTTTGTCAGTCTCCTGGGAAAATAGGTCTTGAATTATGAGAGCTGTGGTTAGTGAGAGCGCCTCAGGAATACACTCCGCTGTTAAATGCACTGCTCTTGTACTCTAAAGCCTCTGATGTTCTTGAGGGCAATTGGACTGACTATTCCGCATTGTTTTGGTGGAAGCATTGCTACTCTAGCATAATGGAACAGACTTTCCTGTGGCTGAAATGGAAATATCTTGCAAAATGTAAACCTCTTGTATGAAAGCTAAATTCCCAGGATCTCTCTCTAGTGGCCAAAGGTGACAGATCATGGCTTGTGGAATGTATCTCATCTTCACTTCCCGTGAATGAATGAGACCAATGTTGGAATTGCAAATAGAAGCCCCACATTGATAAGATTGAGATATATTGCTAAGACTTTGCAAAATATATCAAGAAAGTGGTCAGTGGTTTAAAATGATGGCTAACCCTACCCAGAAGCATGGGAAAATGCATTAAATCCAACCATTCACTAGTCTGTTCATTATTAAAAACCTTCACAGGGTGAAACTGAGTTGACCTGAAGACTACACCATAGGTCTTTCTGTCTAAATTCAAACAGTGACTTTAACTGACTATTTTTGTAAATTAAGATCATCTGGCAGGTACATGAAAAAATGCTCAACATCACTAATCATCAGGGAAATGCAAATCAAAACCGCAATGAGATATAACCTCATACCTGTCAGAATGGCTATTATCAAAAAGACAAAAATAGTGTTGGTGAAGATGTGGAGAAAAGGGAACCTCTGTGCACTGTTGCGGGGAATGTAAATTGGTGCAGCCACTATGGAAAGAGTATGAAGCTTCCTCAAAAAATTAAAATTAGAACTACCATATGATCCAACAATTTCACTTCTGGGTATTTATCTGAAGAAAATGAAGACACTAATTTGAAAAGATATATGTACCCACATGTTTATTGCAGCATTACTTACAATAGCCAAGACATGACAACAACCTATGTCCAACAATGGATGGATGGCTAAAGAAAATGTGATTTTACATATAAATTATATATTATATATATAATGGAATATTATTCAACCATAAAAAAAGAACAAAATCTTGCCATTTGTGACAACATGGATGGACCTTGAGGGTATTATGCTAAGTGAAATAAGTCAGATAGAGAAAGACAAATGTCATATGATTTCACTTATATGTGTCATATGATTTTACTTACACGTGGAATCACATATAAATATATAAATACATTTAAACAACAACAAACAACTGGGCTTATAGATACAGAGATTGGATTGGTGGTTGCCGGAAATGGAGAGTTAGAGAAGTGGGCAGAATGGGTGAAAGGGGTAAAAAACAAAACAAAACATCATTTGGGTTTGGATTTATTTGACAGTGCCAACCTGAAAGCAATTTTTAGACTGATTCAGCAGACATTAAAAGATGTGTGGGAAAGTGGAATCTGTTAAGCAACTTAGAATGGAGGAAAATAATAGTGTAAGAGATTGCTATACTTTTGACATTTTACATGTAAATCACATTATAAATAATATGCATCGATTACTTGATTCAAGACCTCAGAACTTTTCATAATGGATTTGAAGCACAAAGTACAGTATTTATAGTCAGCATGAAGTCTTTGCTTTCAATGATGGTTATGACCTTTGGGCCAGAAAGCAAGTTGAGCTCCGCGCTGTGATATGTCATGCCAAGGCAGCTGACCACTCTTTCTTTCCTATTCTCCACTGTCTTGCAGACCAGATGATGTGCTCCTGCATCGCACGCATGATGAGATTGTCCTCCTGCATTGCTTCCTCTGGCCCGTGGTGACATTTGTGGTGGGCGTTCTCATTGTGGTCCTGACCATCTGTGCCAAGAGCCTGGCAGTCAAGGCAGAAGCCATGAAGAAGCGCAAGTTCTCTTAAAGGGGAGTCGGCTTATGGGAAGCAAAGCACAGAAGCTGCACTCACCTGCACACATCTACCTGCAGAGCCTGCTTCCTGGCGCAGGAGATGGAAGGGGCTGTGAGAGGTCTCTGAGAGGCTCCCCCTCAATGATAGCAGAAACAGGCACAACCGGAAGGCTTGGAACCTCATAGATTGTTTTCCATGTGTTGTAGCGATGGCTAAAGGGTCAAGCTGTAAGGAGTATCTGTTTCAGAAAATCCAATAGAAGTTAATTTTCTTCGGGAAGTAACAGTATATAATTGTACAGTGTAGAATACAAACCATTATGATTTATGCTACTTAAAAATATTAAAAGAGAGTTGTCTGTGTTCTTTTCTATTTTCTTTTTTATGCTTAGAACACCAGGGTTTTAAAAAAGGGTCTTACGGGTTTCATTTGATTTTGCTAGATTAAACTTTTACTTGGAGACAGGAATTCCTGCACAAGTCTTGACCTCACAATGTAATCCCCAGTTTCCACTATTAAAGAGTACCTTTTGACTCCTGCTTGAAAAAGGAAAACTGCACTGTTAACGCAGACTCCAGTCACTCCTGTAACTCTTCAGCAAGGAACCCTCAAAGATTGGGAAAACATTCTCCCCACTCGCCTTTGTTTTTCACCAGGTTATTTCTTAAGAGAGGGAGATGATTCTGAACAAGGCCTGTCCTAGCTCTAAGAGGACTGTGCCTCTTTGTTCATCTGTTCAGGTTATTTTTGATGGATTTTATCTCTGTGCAGTAGAATGTACACGATGTGAAGGACACTTTTCAGCTTAGTTAAATGCTATTTTCATTTCTTTTTTCTTTTAGGTCAGAAAAAAAATAGTCAAAATCAGCTAAACATTTTATTATATTTTCTTTGTCCTTCCTTGGATGTTTTCAGTATTAAAACGAAAATATTGCTGCAGTTGTTTCATTTGCTTGGACACATCTGGAGATGCAAGCCAGCTCACATCACTCTGCTGATGAGCTCTCTGTGCCTTTATCAAAAGTTCACTGAGGAGACCATACTTCTTTGCATCTGTTCATAAACTCAGATTGCAAATATCAATCACAGGTCTCAGTGAATATCAAACCTACCCTATTTATTTACCATGTGGAATCAAACCTTTGTTTCGATGAGATGTACATTTTTGGTCAAGGAAAAACTGACAACATAATCTCTTTTTTGGCTTTCTTCTAATATCCTTCAGACATGCTTCTATTAGAATAAAGGCAAACTGGAACTTAAGGGCAAGCTTCCCTCAGTTATTTGTGCAGCATTCTAAGAAAGATACGTATTAGTGGAATGATGATTTCCTGACTTTAATCCACATACCAATGTTTTCTTAATTCTAGAATGCAAGTAATTGAGTGAGCCATTGTCTTCTGTGGAAGACTAGGGTGTTGGGTGATATTTTTATTCCAATTCAAGTGTTACAGATTTCACTGTGAAAAAGGCCTTGAACACACTATTTATGACATCCTTTGAGGCAGCTACAGTGCCTTGACTTCAATCCCAGTTTTCTGTTGCAGCATCCCTGTTGTCTTAGCAACACAGTGAACCATTCTGAAGCACAGAGTAACACGAAACTGGGAATCAGAGAAAGTCACCTTTGCATCACATTGTGAGAGATAAAGTCTACTTTATCCATTTTTATCTTAACCCAATAATCTGTGATTAAGTGATTACAGGGAGTAGATAAAAATAGTGCATCAACATTTGTGTTGGTAAAAAGGGAAGGTGATATATATTGATGAGTTTTTATTTACCAGTTTTTTACTCATCCATTTATATTAACTAAATGCTTCCATTTAGGCTCAAAGAGTATACCTGATTATATTCTGTAGGCTGATTTTTTGGAAAGAAGGAGAAGCATGCTGAATGACTGAGGTCACGTATAGTTTTAAGGTCTTCCTTGCTTGTAGCCAGTTAAATTTGAGGTTCTTTGCTATACTTACCATTAAAGATAGAATTTGAAGGAACAAGAAGGCATTTTTAAGATCATAGATGGTAAAGAAGTTTAACTTCTTAATATTTTAATTTTCTTTTTTATATAAGCAAGGAAATGGTATAAGCTGCTAGAACAGAAACCCCAAAATATGATGACTCATGTAAGATAGGAGTTGATTTCTTTCTTATAGAGCATTCCAGAGGTAGTTGAGAAGTCCAGGACAGGGAGGGTAGCCTCTGTTTCAAAAGGTAACCAAGGGATCCAGAATCTGTCTACCTTGTTGTCCTCTCATTACCAAATGTGTTATTCTTCCCATAGTCAAAGCTGGCTCAAAGAAGCACAGCCAATTTGTAGCCTGTGAAAAGAGAGGAGTTTGGGAGCTAGCTATTTCCTTTTAAGGAAGCTCCACCCATCACTGTACTCAGAGCCCATTCGTCAATACTGACTACATAACTATACCTGGCTTCAAGGACTGCTGGAACATGTTATCTCCAGCTAGATGGACATGTGTCCTACTAAAACTCCGGGGGAAAAAAAAAAAGGAGAGAGTGAATACTACAGTAAAAGACAGGAATGATGGGCAGCTGTCCATGGCCGGTGCCATGATGAACATCTGAGCAGGGATGACAAAGATCTCTTGCCCTGGCAGGATATACAGTCCTTGGTAAGACTTTGCTCTCTGGGAAGAACTCCCTTGACCACTGCCTCCTGTGGCCTCTAATTGACTTCCAGGAAATTCTTGCTCTTCAGATTACGTAGCCACGTACGAAACTTTTGGGAGGCGTCACAGGTTTTGCAGGCCCCTGCCTGCTGGTGGAGATTTGTAGACCTAGATTTCTTTAGAGACTGAACAAATGTAGATTTTTATAGTTTATAGGATTGTTGTTTAATTGACTGTTGTACGGAGTCTGGCTCCATTTTCGATGTTTGACTGATAACAACTTTTCCTTTCTGCTCCCCATTCCCTTTCCCCTTCTGTTCCACATCTGGGCAAGCTGATTAGAGAGCCTGGGTACCCCCTGCTTTGGACTGGCTGGGAAGTTCAAACCACACAAGCCCTGGCCTGCTCGCAGGAAACCTCTCCCTGCCCCACACCCTAAGAATAATAAAAGCCAAGCGAGTCAAGTCATTTTTGGATCTACTCGGGAACTGCCCCACTCTCCCAGAAAGTGTCATTCATTATGTGAATAATAAACCTTTTCATACCCTCTTGATGTGTGTGTGGTTATTAGTCTCAACACCCAAACCAAATTTTGGGTAACGGGGTCCATCTGGCCTCTGAGGGGTGCTTACAACATTGGTGATAAAATTTCATCAAAACATGGTTTTTGGTCTTTTTGCTTTCAGTTTTGTTAGTTCAGATGAAAGTATTCACAGCCAAAGGGCTACTCTCATTATATCTGCAGTTCTTAAGGTAGCAGCATCTTATTTACTGTGTCTGTGCTTGGCCCTTATCTCCAGCCCTTAATCGAGTGGCAGCCACTTTGAAGCCTTCTAGAAAAGTGGGTTTAAGTAAGAATGCAGTGTCCTTTAGCTGGTCTTTTCTGCTCAACTGGCTTCCGTTGTCCAGCCAGTAGTACTTAATGGAGACTTTTGAGAAAAAGTGCATAATAATCTGCTGTTTGGAGTGTAGAAGCCGTAGGGCTACAGGGTATAGGCCCAGCTCTTGTAACAAAGCTGAGTTACCTAGTTGTAACTAGTTTTTCTTGTTTCACTATTTTTCACGGTTCCTCACTATAAAAAACATCATAGCTCTGCTTTTTTCTAACTACTTTCCCCATAGCTACATGTCTGCCTTTCAAGTTGCTAGTGCCAGTTTTACCTAATGGTTAGTCAAAGCATAACAAGGGTCTCTAGTTTTCCATCTTGCAGTATCTGTTTCCTTGCTGCCTGGCAACAATGCAAAGCCACATATTTTAGACTTTTGTTATGATGGGGATATAATTTACATTGTCTTTTTCTGAATGGTCTCATCTGATGATCTCAGCTGGTGATTCCCAGATCTATTATCTCCTGCCCTTACCTGTTTTGAGCTCTGAATGTATTTGCAATAGCTCGGATGCATTCTTTTTTTTTTTTTTTAACATCTTTATTGGAGCATAATTGCCTCACAATGGTGTGCTAGTTTCTGCTCTACAACAAAGTGAATCAGTTATATATATACATATGTTCCCATATCTCTTCCCTCTTGCGTCTCCCTCCCTCCCACCCTCCCTATCCCACCCCTCCAGGCGGTCACAAACCACCTAGCTGATCTCCCTGTGCTATGCGGCTACTTCCCACCAGCCATCCATTTTACGTTTGGTAGTGTATACATGTCCATGCCACCCTCCCACTCCGTCACAGCTCACCGTTTCCCCTCTCTACATCCCCAAGTCCATGCTCTAGCAGGTCTGTGTCTTCACTCCCGTCTGATGCATTTTTAGGTCTCTTTCTCAAGTGTAGTGATGGGCAGACAATGCAATGACAATAAGTAATGGGACAAAATATTACCAAACAACATGGATAAGGAACTGTTTACCTGGCTCAGATAATTTGTCCTTTTGGAAAATTACTGAAATATATCAATCCATTATAACAACATTTTCCTAATATCTCAACATTCCTGATACATGCTGTGCAGTTCAGAGGTACTGTACTCTCCATGGTCCTGTCCCATGGCTTGGGCCTCTCCTTTCACCATATTTGTAAATCTGGTTCTTATTCATCAGGTCTGAGCTTAAATATTAACTTTTCCTGGAAGCCTTCACTAAATCCTATACAAGTAGATTTCTCCTGTCATCCTCTTCCTCTTCATCCTTCTTTCTTTCTTCCTTTGTAGTACCTACTGCTGCTTATACTTACTTGTTTACTTGTCTATTTTTTATCTCTCTCATTAGATGATAAGATCCATAAGAACAATGTTGATGGAATTTTTTCCCCACAACTGGCATAGTGCCTGACACATTAAGGTGCTAAATAAATGGATAAATTCTCCCCAGATCCATTATGTCCTTTGTACATACTGTTTCCATGTCCTTTCCAACAAGAAACTTATTGATCTTTTTATCCATAATGTCCACGATAGTAATAACCCCCAATTAACTCTTATTAAGTGGTTTCCATGTGCATCTAAATGCCTCATCAAACCGCTTTCTAAGTTCTTCACCAAAGCTGGGCAGAGTAAGACACTTAGCGTAGTACCCAGGGCATAATTAACCCTGGAAAAAATTAAAATTAATGAATAAACAAATATATATTGCAATTGTAGCCTTAAAATGAAAAGGCTATAAAACAGATAAGCTTATGTTTTTGTATTTAAATATCATATGCTAGCCTTTAAACAGGTGAACCGTGGAATAATCATTTGGCTGTTATCAAATTATTCTAAAAGGTAAGCAGCTTTAATACAACAAACGTTTATTTTCTCATATCGTTTCTGAAAGTTAGGAATCAGGAAGTAGACTTAACTGTAATTCTAAATTATTCTTGGTGAAATTTTGCCACTTAGAAAGATAAGTGCATGGGCTAGGGTTATAGTGGAATAAATGTAAGAAGCAGGGGTTCAGCAGAATGATAGTGGGGAACTTTTGATAAGACACAATTGTCCATTAGCCAGGCACCTTAGAACAAAAAGTGAGCAAAGTTCAGTTGTCTGCATTTTTTGATTAATGTGAAGAAGCTTCCAAAGAAGCTATTGGAGACTTCAGGAATAGACTTTTCAATAGCATAGATAGCTTTCAAGAGTAGATACTGAAGCATATGTAACCCTTGCTCTTTCCTCTCTTTTTGTGAATAATCTTAAGCCAGAAAAAGGGGATTTCACATGTAAACAAAGACTGAAATTGGAAATAGCCCCATTGCCAGATCTTAACACCTCCTCAGGGAAAATTTTCAAAGAGCCCCGGAGACCTAAGACTTAGAATAAACCAGTATTCTTACATATAAAACTACTATATGCTTCAAGGGAGGGAAACAAAGATGTCTGTAGATGTTGTAAACAGAAAAGATACTGGAAAAGCAACTGTGATAGTTAACAAGCTGAAGAAAGGAAAAATAAAGTGAGTGAATAATGAAGGTGCTCTGAGAGGGGGGAACCAAGTACCCACTTAGCCCTTTACTCTTAAATTTCACAGGTTGAAATTTCTTTAAATATTAAATGACAGTTGTGCAAATGTTTTTTTGATAATGGACTGCAGGAGAGAAAAAAGTTTTCCTCAACACTATTAGGGTCCCTGGCTAGGTCTAAACATTAAACTGACAAGACAGATTAACAGGAGAAATGCATACAAATTTTATCGGATTTTTACATGTACCTGGGAGCCTTCACAGGAGAATGAAGACCTGAAGAAGTGACCAGAGCAGGAAGCTTTTATACCTTTTAGACAAAGAAACAATAAATTTGTGAAGAATTGACAAGATAAGGGGATTTGGGCTAGGGGTAGTAAATGGTAAAGAATAACTAGGAAGATAAGGGTTAGTTTAACAAGGCTGGTTGGTTCAGATTTCTCAGCCCCAAATGTCTTCCTTCTTCCTGGTACAGGGAGGGTACCTTTTACAAGGGAAATTTATCTCCTGCTTTTAGGGAAGAAGGGCAAGTGAGGGGGGAGGTCATAGTGACCTTCTTGCTTCTGCTGTTTTCTCAAACTCCTTCAGAGTTACTTAATATGCCAAGGTGCCATTCTGGTGGATAGCGTGTTCTGAACCCCATCAGCATGATACAGTACCAACCTGAAACTCAGTGGGTGAGGGTATAGACTTGTTTAGGACCTCAGGATCATAAATAAAATAGCCATTCTTTACTTCCCTGTGATACTAAACCCAAATGCTATTTTATCATGGGGTTACATATTCTAGACTCATAAATCTGTGCTATGCTTTCTTTAGTAGTTCCTTAGTTTAGATTGAAATGGTTAATCCTGCTCACCCTTTCCTGGAAGGCTGAGCAGTGTGCCTTGACAGTTATGCTTCAGTGATTTATTTAATGAGGTGCCCTCCTGCCTTTTTTTCATAAGACCCTGACTAAGACCTTATAGACCTTAACTTTCCTTGCAATTCTGTTCTTACCCAATATATGGATGACCTCTTGACCTTTTATTAGATTCTGAAGATGAGTTGAGCTCTCTCAATTAATTTCATTAATCTTCTTAACAGTTTTAACTCAGAAAGGACTTTAAGTTAGAAGGAATGTTGTAATTTTGTCAAAATAAAATGTATCACCTATGACAAGATTTATCCCAAGGAGGTCAATCCATCACTTTGGACAGACTAAAAGCCATTCAAAAATTTTCCAGGCCAGTTATTCAGACTTAATTCAGAGTAAATTAAGAGGATTTCCTGGGTTTGATAGCTACTGTAGGCAGTTTCCAACTGTTCTAAAATCACTAGGTCTCTTGGTGATTTAATCAAGTTATCAGTAATCAAAATCCTTCCTTGGGAATGTAAACATGAGCTGACATTTTGTGATTTAAAATTAGCTTTTCAGATGCAAACTATTATATATAGATTGGATAAACAAGGTCTCACTGTATAGCACAGGGGACTATATTCAATATCCTGTGATAAACCATAATGGAAAAGAATATGAAAAAGAATATATATATATGTATAACTGAATCACTTTGCTGTACAGCAGAAATTAACACAACATTGTAAATCAACTATACGTCAATAAAATAAATTTTAAAAAATAAAATAAAATGAGCTTTTTAACATCTTTCTACTCTGGGTCAACTTAAGTATCTTAAGCCTTTCCCGATTCATGCATAAACAATCTGGACGAACCCTCAATGCTTTGACTCAGCTTCATGTTATTTATCAGAGAAAAGTTTGCTATGGCTTTTTTCTTGACCCTATGTTAAAAGTTCCACTTCCTGGTTGCAGGTTAATAGTCACTAAAGCTAAATTAGCGGAGGCTATTGCTAACTAGTAACTCCTTCAAACTTGCACCCTCATAATATACAGTCTTTGTTGCCTACTGAAAAGACACTCTATTTCTTAGCAGGTAACCTTACCTCATGTGAAATTCTATTATTTTCTCCCTCACCCATTTCCTTCCCTGGTAGTAATACTTTAAATCCTGCTACTTTCCTTCTTTTACCGGAAGGAGTAACTCATGACTATCTAACCTCTGTCCAAGAACAGTCCATGCCCTGAACAAAAATATTAGAAACTCATCTAGAAAACTCAGAGTTAACCTTGTTTGTTCACAGGTCATACCTTAAGATGAAAACATTAAGGGAGGTGGGATGAATTGGGAGATTGGGATTGACACATATACACTAATATGTATGAAACAGAGAACTAATAAGAACCTGCTGTATAGCACAAGGAACTCCACTTCCCTGTACAGTAGAAACTAACAACATTGTAAAACAACTATACCCCAATAAAAAAATTTTTTTTAAATTAAATTATTAGGCTGGATATGTCAAAACAGGTCTCAACTTACTCCTAAAATAATGATCCTTTACTGGAGCCAAAGTCACCCAGAAGGCAGAACTCATTGTACTCACCAGGACTTGTCAACTGAGTAGACATAAAGAGAGTTAATAGCAATGGTGGGAGGTGGAGAATGTTTTGGAAATAACAAAGGATCTTGATCTATATAGGAAAAAACAAACAAAAATGGTCAAAAGACTAAGAAACTCTAAAGTGTTCTAATGTTTCTTAAGGAGGTGGAACGCCATATAAAAAGGGATAACAGGAAGGTTGAAAGAAATGCCCTACCAGGTTATTATGTGAGACAGGCAACTCCTTCTAAGGATCCTGTTTCCATAATGCCCTGGAGGGCCAAACCTTTGGAGAAGTTCAAAGAATCTTTTACAAAATACCAGGGATTGGCTCCAAAATCGGAAAAAAAGCTTACTTATTAAGGACAATAATCAAGATTTTTCTCATGACCTTCACCTTATTGATTCATTATCTTATGAATTTGGTTCAGTCCCAATAAATTCTGCACCTTAAAAGAACTACCTTAAACCACTTGAATGCAGATTCCCCAATCCTACAAATACTCTTTCTTTACTTTCTCTTTTTGTGTGACTACCAAGACTTTGTCAAGGTGGTCTCCGTAGCCGCTGTAAATTTCATAAACTCACCTCTGTTTGCTCAACAGCTTTTTCTGGGATCTCCAACAAAATTCATTTTATTGGAGTCATGAAGCATTATTTGGTTTCTTTAAAGCTTATTTACTATTATTAACCATATTGTCTAAATCTCTTTCTTGGAAGTGTGTAAAGACATTTCAAGAAGCGTATTTAGGGCTTCCCTGGTGGCGCAGTGGTTGAGAGTCCACCTGCCGATGCAGGGGACACGGGTTCGTGCCCCGGTCCGGGAAGATCCCACTTGCCGCGGAGCGGCTGGGCCCGTGAGCCATGGCCGCTGAGCCTGCGCGTCCGGAGCCTGTGCTCCACAATGGGAGAGGCCACAACAGTGAGAGACCCACGTACCGCAAAAAAAAAAAAAAAAAAAAGCAGCGTATTTACTCTTCTGAGCCATTTAGTTAAGGTAATTGGTGAGATCTTGTGTGGAAGATAACATATGCAAAATGCTTCATGCTTAATAGAGTTCCTGCCCCAATATGTTCAGGTGTTCGGTGAATGTTAGCTAATTACAATCCCCTAACTCCCCAGTCCTTCCTTACCTGGATCTCCGAGCAGCCTGCAAACTCCAGGTTAATTGTCTCTGATTATAGAGTTCCGATTATAGGTCATCACTGGTTTCTCTTGATTGGCAGGGATCATCTGTTCCCCCTCCCTCCCTCCTGGTGTTTTGACTCTGTTCCCTTTCTGACCCACCAGCGAGCTGAGGGAGGAATTCAGTTCTTTATATTTGCACTCCTTAGACCCCCTCAAGGTGACTTTTTCTTGGGGGGCACTGCCTGAGTGGAGGTCCTCCGTGCAGTGACATTTGATTTTAACAATGAAAAGTGAAAAATACTTTACCCCTGATATTTGAACAGATTTCCTTTTCTGCCACTTTCCCCAAATAAATGAACAAACCTAAAAACTTCTCTAAAGCATTTTGGATAAGGTTGTGTCTAAACAAGGAAATCTTGATTAAGTTACAAAGTTAATGAAATTGGAATTCTAGAGGAAACCTCAGAACTTATTTTTAATTAAAGAGCTACAGTACCATGGACATAAAAGGTGATATAGGAAGGAGGATACCCGGGGAGGTTTCCATACTGTCCCATATATCAGAGACAAAGAGACACCAAAGCACTGCAGTATCCTCATTAGTTCTTTTTTTTTTTTTGCAGTACATGGGCCTCTCACTGTTGTGGCCTCTCCTGTTGCGGAGCACAGGCTCCAGACGTGCAGGCTCAGCGGCCATGGCTCATGGGCCTAGCCGCTTCGTGGCATGTGTGATCCTCCCAGACCAGGGCACGAACCCGTGTCCCCTGCATCGGCAGGTGGACTCTCAACCACTGCGCCACCAGGGAAGCCCCTCATTAGTTCTTATATTTCTCCTTTCTGAGACAGCATACCCCTAAATGCCAACTCTATGTTATTATGAAATTCAAATCTACTCTGAAATTTAAAGAGGTAACAGATGAGATATAAATGTGTGAATAAAACTTCCAAGCCCCCCCCCCCAAAAATGTTTAAAAGAAAAAAAGTCCTACCGAGAGGCTTACTTTGCCCTTTATAATTATTGGATGAAATGATGAGGCTGACGACTTCCCTCCTTCGCGGGGTGAATGGGTTGCAATGTTTGTGTGTTTGGGATGTAGTGTGGAAAGGTTTACTGATGGCAAGTGGCATGCTGGTAAATGTTTGACACTCAGCCATGGCTGAGAGAGATGCCCCCATTCATAGCCGTTACAGATATCTGTGGTGTAAATCCACCCACTGTGGCTGATTGCAAAGCCATCAGTGTCACACCACTGAACTCGGAATTTGGCATAGCTGTGCAGTGGTACACCATTATAGTTTTTCATCCATACAGATCTAGTAGACAAAAGTAACCTCAAGAGCAGAGATAATAGTAAAAGGTGGTAAAATAATTAGGAAGTGAAGAGTTTTGAGTATTTATTGCCTTTGTTTTTAATATGATTTATGAAGTTGCAAGTTTATATAATTTAATTTTTAGTATTGGCTGTGTTTAACAACTGGTTCAGAAATTTTAACATTTGGCTGTTGTGCACCCACACCAAAGCACCACTGTGGGAGCTGAGTGTGTCCCTCTATCTCTGCTTTCCCAGTTGTGATGTATTTGCAGTCCTTATTGGCCATGAGGGCTATTTCAAAGCCGAAGGCTCAGTGTTCCACCCACTTTTTCTTATAGGAGAGACGTCTCTAATAAATACATGTGGTCCCATTGAATCTCAGTTGCAGGCAACAGCTGATCTCTCTGGGTGGGGCAAATGTGGCCAGGTGGACTTTCAAATGCACACTCTTCCAAAGGGGCATTATTACCTCCAGAATCTGAGAGTTGGCACGGGAAGGCAAGAAGGAAGCCTGAACCATTACAGCTACAGTCAGGTGTTGGGACTATTATGGGATGATCTATGTAGGGACAGAGCAATGGCCCTTTTCTCAGAGTGATGTGGACCCGGCTGCTCAAATAAATTAATGTTCCAATTCGAATGACTCATTTTGTAGGAACATTAAGTTCACAGCCAATTTGTCGATATAAGAAAACTACCACCTCATTTTTTTTTAAACTCAAAAAGTAGTGTTTAAATTTTATGAGTTATAAATTCCATTTTGGCAAAAGACAAATTGAAACACACAAAGGTGATATTGGAGCCTCCCTGGTACCGTGTTCAGCTTGGCCGCCATATTTTCCGGGATGGTTAGGGGACCTTAAACTGTCATCTGAGGATTGTTAAAGAAATTTTGGGTTTTCCTAGAGAAGACTAAAGGAAGACATGGTATCTACTTACAAATATTTGAAAAGCCGTCATGTAGAAGAAGAGATTAGAACTTGTTTTACCACTTATCATGGTAGGAGAAATAGGGGCTTTGTATTATAGAGACTCCAGCTTCAGTTTTGGCTTCATCACTTACTGCTTACATGACCTTGGACAAACTATATAAACTCTAAACCTCAGATCTCTTACCTGTAAAATGGGGTATATTAGTTTCCCATGGCTATTGTAACAAATTTTCATGAATTTAGTGGCTTAAAACAACCTAAATTTATTATCTTACAGTTCTGGAGGTCAGACTCCGAAATGGGTCTCACTGGGCTAAAATCAAAATGTCAGCAGGGCTGCATCCCTTCTGGAAACTCTAGGAAAGAATCCATGTTTTTTCTTTTTCCAGCTTCTGAAGGCCATCCGCATTCCTTGGCTTGTGGCCCTTTTCTTCCATCTTCAAAATCAGAAATGTTGCGCCGAGTTCTTCTCACACTGCTATCATCTCTCTGGTTCTCTTTCTCCTGCTTCCCACTTCCATTTATAAGAACTCTTGTAGTTACACTGGGTCCACCCAAATAATCCAGGATAATCTCTCCATCTCAGAGTCAGCTGAGTAGCAGCTTCATTCCATCGGCAACTTTGATTCCCCTTTGCCATGTAGCCTAACATATTCATATATCTTTCCAGGTCCATTATTCTTTCTACCGTATGAGGATAAAAATATCATGAGTGTGTATCTAAGATTCCATGCAGGTGAGAGATCATATGCATTTTGAGGCAAACCCAAATTAGTATCAAGTTCAAAATAAATCCAGGTTTAGGTAAGGAGAGACTTTATTTGAAAAAACTACTGCAAATGGTGGGTAGAGTGGAAAGGGATGGTTGTAATGGGAGAAGCAGACCGTTGCAAGAGGAGAAGTTCCATCCATCAGATTTGCAAGTATCTCCACTGTCAGGCAGCAAAAGGCTTTTCTTTTACAGAGGAATAAACAAGGTTAGAAAGAACTGTGTGTGGGGAAGTGGGCTGAGCTGGTGATGGTGTGACTAGATAGTTGATCAGGGAATGTTGTGCCCCGAGCTCAACCTGTTCTCAGGACAGCCATTCTGGAGGGGTTGTTTGCTGGCTCAGCTATGAGTAGATTACTGATTTCTCTGAACCCATTTCCTCATTGTAAAATTGTGCAAATATAGAGCTTGTCAGCAGGCTTCTGTGAACCCAGATGGTCTCAAAATTCTGTGCTCTTCCAGAGAAAAGACCAATGATTACAAATGCAAACTCAGTCTTTACAAAGTCCGCTTTAAAGTTGAATCCTTTTAAAAAGCTGCAAATTTATTTTCTGAAATATGATTATCTATTTAATGACATGAAATCATCCTCAAAGAATTTAATGAAATAGCTTTCAAAGTTTTGCTTCATTATTTTTTATAACACCAGAGCATAGTGTAAATGCTCTGATTTAGAAACTTTGTGAAGGGGACCCAGCAATCTGTGTTTTATTAATAAGTTCTCCAGGTAATTCTGATACACACCAAAGTTTGAGAACTGCTGGTAGATTGGCTGACACCCTCTCTGAAGCCAGATTGCCAGGGTTTGAATCCTGATTCTGCTGTTTATTGGCTGTGTTATTAGGGTTCAGTTTCTCATCTCACAGGGTTTTGGAGAGGACTGAGTTAATTAAGTGTGTGAGAATGAAATGAATGATTCCCAGCACTTTGTTGAAATGTGTCTATTTCAATTATATAATTACTCCATTATTATTAGTATCATCATAATATCTGGAATCAATCTCAAATTTGTTCACTTGGTGCCTTGGAGAACCTGTTCTAGAAACTATGAAGTCTCATAGAGAACACAGAACAAATTATTCCAACATAATATGGCATTATGCATGACAAATGAAAAATGTCTCTGTGGGTACAGAAGTAATGCTGGGGTGAAGCAGAGTTTGGGGAGACAAGTTAGCGAACTGGTGAGCAGTCAGATAACCAACAAGGACCTACTGTAAAAAAAAAACAAATAAAAAAAATAAGGGTCAGTGGAGGGTCACTGCCATTTTTGAGACTTCCGGGTATAGGAAAAAAAAAAGAAAAGGAAAAAAACTAAAAAAAAGTCTGAAGAGGGTTATGAAAATTGCTTAATTCACAAAATAATGAAAGGATTTCTTTAAAAATATTTCTTTATAAAACATTATAGGCAAATTGATCTAATAATGAGCCCGAGTTGAAAGTTATATGAAGCTTGTCTTCATTTCTCATTCCCGTCTGCAACTCTGTGACTCTACATTTAACTTTATTTGTATATAAATCAAAGGGCTATGTTTGTGACCCTTTGTGAGGGTGAAGCCTGGGCTAATGACCTTCCTGCCCCCTGTGCTGGGTCCTGGGTGTCAGAGAAGAGGTGAGAACTATTTTAGGGGGGAGAAAAAGGAATATACCAAAGCAAAAATGTACAGAACAGCAGCATATACCCTATAAACCACAAGCGTTTGAGACAGTGAAGCATAAATTGCAGGGAGAGGAGTGGCTACAGCTACAGCTGGGGAGGAAGGCACAGGCCAAGTCATCAAAGGCTTTCTATGGCCACCAAGGATCCTGGACTGCATCTTGTGTATAATTGGGAGCCACTCGTCAATTTCAGGAGAACCATGGTCAGTTTTGTATTTTAGATCAATCACTTGGGTGGCAGTGTGGAGGTGGGGGGGACTGGAGTGCCAGACAGAGGCACAGGGACCATACAGAGGACCTCTGCATTTGCTGAGATGATGAGATGTGAACCCAGGCAGACGGTGATCTAGAGAAGGGCCGGCTATCTAGAAGGTTAATAGAAACAGCAACACATACAGAAACTGCTGATGACTTCCTGTTTGGAGATGTGGATGGAAAAGACAGCTCGTCCTTGAAACTTAATAAAGTCACACAGCTTTTAAGTGGGCCTAAATATACTGCTCTACCCCCAATCCTGTGGCAAGCTGTCCAGTCAAGTGTGTGCACAGCCTTGAGTGCTGAGGCCCTGGGAAGCTGCTCAGAGGTGGTGGGTCCAGGGAAACCCCAGTGGAGCCAGGAAGACCACCCACTTCTTGGTCATTCATCCCTTTGCTGAGCTCTGCTCATACCCTTTTGAGCATGCCATCCGTTTCCTGCTGGACCTCTGTCTGGTGGATTGGTGCTATCTTTACCCAAGTGGAAGTGATGAGTGAGCGTTCTATCCCAAATTCCTTGTTCATGGCTAGGGCGTGGGGGACACAGTGGCAGTGGTACCTTTGAGGTCCTGACCTCCCTGTCCTTCATTCCGTCTCACTCTTCACAGCCTAAGTCATGCTTGCTTTCTTTGTCTTGCTTGTTCTGAACAGTGTTGCTGAGGCCCGTCCCTGTTCCTCTCCTTTCCCCGCTGGTTCAGCAGTCATCTGGGCCTGACCTTCATAGCCTCTAGTTGTCAGAATCTCTGAGAGTTGGAAGCTGCCTTTTAGGGCCCATTTCTTCCACCTTATTTGGGGATTCCTCTCTGTGGTGACTTCCCTTTCTTTATGTCTCCCATCTTGTGTTGACATGCCACTTCTGCTCGGGACAACCACTGTCCCTTTCCCCTAAGAATTGACTGTCACCCTGAGAATTGTTTACCAGCATGTTTCTGGGCCCCAGAGGGAACAGATGGGATTACATTTAGAGTAGATGACTCTGGTATCATGTTCAGTCCACAATGCTGGGAGGGACATAAACATCAAGGCTAATGGATTCATGGACCTTTTAGCAAAAGTGAACAGGGTCAGGCTGGAGGGAAGTGATTTGCAGCACATAAATGAGTCTGCAAAGCTGAACTGAAAGCTCAAAGTTGAATTTAATTCAAGCTATGGAGATTAATCAACCTTTTCTCCAACCTGTGGGATAGGAGGAAGTGGTTAAGAACACAGGCTTCAGAATTACTCTGTCCATGTTCAAAGTAAGGCTATGACATTTGCCAGCTCTGTGACCTAGGGCCGGATACTTTCTCTCTGTGCCTCAGTTTCTTCATCTGTAGAATGGAAATAATTATAGGCCCTGCCTTATTTAGTTTTGCAAGAATTAAATGATATAACACGGGTAAGGCTGTACAGAGTGCTACCTGGAACATAATAGTAACAGTTGCTAACGTTTATTAAGTGCTTATTATGCATTAGGGGTCAAAAATATTACACACTACTATTCCTCTTTGTCATACAAGGTTCGACAGAGTTTCTTCTCAAAGAATTAGATTTGGCTGACAAGAAACTGCAAAGCAGAGAGGCTCCACGCAGAAAAGCATGCATCTGATCACATTGGGGGCTTGTTAAATACACATTCCTGGGCTTCATCCCCACAGTTTCAGATTCAACAGGATTGTGAGGGTGTCAGTCTGAGAATTTGCATTTCTAACCAGGTCCCATTTGGGGACCAAACTTTGGGATACTCTGGCATAGAGGCTAAGAGGCCGCATTTGAAGTCAGAAGGATTCAGATTGGAAACTGAGCTCTGGCATTGTATGGCCTTGGGCAAATTACTTTGTCTCTTTAGACTTCAGTTTCCTTGTCTCCAATATAAGTCTAAGAACTAGGCTGTGTGAAGAGTTAAATTAGATGATACTATAGTTAGCGCATAACATGCATTAACTATTATTCCTATTCTTCTGCTAAATTTTGGGCAATATCCTGGTCTTCTCTGTGCCTCTACTTTATTATCTATAAAGTAGAAACATTCACTAATCAGTAGTATATGGCAGATGAAGGCACTCAATAAGATAATAGCCTTGAGTCAAACTATTAGTGACCATTCTAGAGATTAAACATGCAGTCCCCTTCTGTAGCACTTTAAACAGGACTTGGAATGTCTTCCTCTTTTTTTAAAAAATATTTATTTGTTTACTTATTTTTTGCTGCGTTGGGTCTTTGTTTTTGCGTGTGGGCTTTCTCTAGTTGTGACAAGCTGGGGCTACTCTTCCTTGTGGTGCGCAGGCTTCTCATTGCGGTGGCTTCTCTTGTTGCAGAACACGGGCTCTAGGCGCGCCGGCTTCAGTAGTTGTGGCTCGTGGGCTCTAGAGCACAGGCTCAGTAGTTGTGGTGCATAAGCTTAGTTGCTCCATGGCATGTGGGACCTTCCCAGCCCAGGGATCGAACCCATGTCCCCTGCATTGGCAGGCAGATTCTTAACCACTGCGCCACCTGGGAAGTCCGGAGTGTCTTCCTCAAATGAGAAAATCCTCTGCTACTGCAAGGGGTCTAAGACTCCCAATAGAGCCTTCAGATTCTAGCTCTCACCTTTAATTTTACTCCCTCTTTGCCTTCTTCCTCATATTTTTCCACCAAAGCCGGATCATTCATTTTATTTCTCTTGGTCCTGGTTTGCCTTTATTTATTGCTGATGTGTTATCCTTTGCACGTAGACAGTTGTTTCCTTCCCCAGCCATCTGTCATGAGTCGGGAAGGAACATCTACTTGAGTGAAGACTGGGTCAGGGTTCACTGGAAAGTTCTTTAGGAGTGAAATACGGCTTGAACATTTAATTTATATCTCTTACAAATGGTATTTTCTTTTCTTTTCTTTTATTTATTTATATTTTTTGCGGTACGCGGGCCTCTCACTGTTGTGGCCTCTCCTGTTGCGGAGCACAGGCTCCGGTCACGCAGGCTCAGCGGCCATGGCTCACGGGCCTAGCCGCTCCGTGGCACATGGGATCTTCCCAGACCAGGGCACGAACCCGTGTCCCCTGCATCGGCAGGCGGGCTCTCAAACACTGTGCCACCAGGGAAGCCCACAAATGGTATTTTCTGATTGAGGTTAGATTTAGGAATGTTCCCAGACTTCTGAACTTTTCCACTTTTAATGCCCTTTGTTTCTATAGTTGTATTGTCAGCTTTTTGGTTCTGATTTTTGTTCTTGTTTTTTACCTTATCTCCTCTGCAAGCCGTAAGACACAGAAACTTCTTAGCCACCAACAGCTTGCAGCAGGGTAGCAGAGACAGGAAACATATTTCATTGCTGGTTCTTTCTTAAAGACTGAAATAGATGCCAAGTTTCTTCCTGGGATCAAGAGCTCCAAAAGCAAAGAGAAAAGCAATTTAATATTAAGACACTTTACACAAAGGTTCTTGCATCATTACAATAAACCCCAGAAAAAAAGGCAAGCTTTACTTAGATCAATAATTCTTTAAAATAATAGTACAATTTTCCGTGGGAGATACTGGGTTAGGGAGATATTTTAGTGAGCATGGCCTTTGGTGAATGTTAACGCCTACACAGAACCATCCCTGCACGGTTTTTCTGTGTTACTCAAGCTTGAATTTTACCAGTTAATTTTTTACACGTCTATTATGAATGCTCCTTTTATTGGCAACATTAAAAGCCTTGCCAATTCTTTCAAAATCTAGTGGTAGAACCTTTTCTGGGTTTTAGGTGTTTTGATTTAATTAGCCTTAATAAAAATGTTTTATAATAGTATTATGTTTAAAAAATCATGTCTTCTCCTTTTCTGTTCTATACTATTTCAGCTTTAAGATTGTGACGACTTTTGCTAAAGTATGACTCTAAATTAACAGTCTGAAACTTGTTTAGCAAATGGATGTCTCCAGACATATGAGATGCAAAAAATGAAAGGAATAATCACACACAATGTTTCAAGTTCCACTGAAGGTTCTGTCTCAGTGTTGGAGACGGCTGCTGCATCCACTCGACCTGAGAAGCTTTCTTCTTTGTCTATATTTACATGTAGACAGGTCCTTCCCCACAAGTAATAGGAAAACAAGTTTCAATTCTAGCACTATCCTGTTTTGCTGTGTCATTTTAAACTTAGGTCTTGGTTTCCATTATTGTCCATCCCTAAGGTGGCCCTTCCAGCTCTAACATTTTATGATTGTGGAGGATGTTATCAGCAGAGTTACTAAGTGATTAGTTCATATCGTAAGATTCTCTTTTTCTTTAAGAGTAAATTCCATCAAACAAACAGCTACTTTGGGAAAAAAAAAAGGGTCAAGCCTCATAGGGCAAATTATTTTGCTAACTTAATCTGAATCCAGAAACTGTTTTTCAAAAAAAAGGATGGCTTTGATTTAATGGTTTTACATGTAAATCTATTGCACATTTTTAAAAAATAAAGATTTCTGTAAGTAAGTTGTAGAAAAATGAAATACTGGAGTTGTGAAGGACACTAATTTTTCAACTTAAATATGAAAAAGACAAAATAATAATTCTGGAAATAGACACAGCAGCTCTTAACTAAATGTCACACCACCCGCTTATATGTGAAGTGCCTCTGAAGGGCTCAGGGGATCCAGGTGTGGCAGCGCCTCTGAGAATACACCAGCACTGTTGGTGATAGATGACATTTTGGTTACTAATGAACTAAAGAACTGAAACCAAGAATTTAGTTGGAGACAGTCAACTAGAGAGTCTATTATATGTACGTGACGCCCTAGATAACCAACTCAGCACTCACAGGAACAAAGGTTAAGACAACCATGTTCTTCATGATGATGTCCCAGAAGATTTTTCTCTTTTAGAAGCAGTCACTTCTGACCTTTTTCCTGAGCAGACAGATGATAGAAATTGATAAATGAGAAACAGGCAAATAGAAGACAGAACACTTTCCTTCAACAAACAGTTTTATTCCTGTACTAGTGAGAAGGTGTGTAAGACACTATATAGATTTTTTTGACCATAGTTACAAATATGAAAATATATTAAGCAAATACATAACTTAAATAGAAAGATGAAGGAAGTGCTTTCTTCAAATAGAGTTGGTTAGAGACACAATATTGTGGGGAGGTACTACCATAAGAAAAGCATAGAATCATCTACTGCCATTTTAAACAACCAGATTTGCAGAGAAAGAATACATGACATCAAAAACGTAAAAGTGCTCTATTATAAAACATAATAAGCTCAGTTGCTAGATGTATTTACATTATTTATTTAAGCTTCACACAAATCAAGGAACAGCCAGAAGAGCCTCCATGGACAATAACGTTATTAGATACTGACTACCTAACATCCAAAGTATTGGGCCAGGTGGACATATATACACTACCAAATGTAAAATAGATAGCTAGTGGGAAGCAGCCGCATAGCACAGGGAGATCAGCTCGGTGCTTTGACCACCTGGAGGGGTGGGATAGGGAGGGTGGGAGGGAGACGCAAGAGGGAGGAGATATGGGGATATATGTATATGTATAGCTGATTCACTTTGTTATAAAGCAGAAACTAACACACCATTGTAAAGCAATTATACTCCAATAAAGATGTTAAAACAAAACAAAATAAAAAAAACAAAGTATTGGGTCAGGAGCAATTTCCCCTCAAAAGAAGTGTATGTTGAATGTCTATGAGCTGTGCACTAATTTCTATAAGGCAAGAGTAGAAATGACTTTAAAGACTTGGTTCTTGTCGTCGCAGAGTTTATAAGCCTGATGGGTCCCACCTGGGAAACCAGAGATTAAGGACTCTTCAGGTAAGAATATTGGTGTACCTGGTTGTTAGTGTGGCTGAGATTAGGAGATTTCACAAAGGCCACTGTAGACTCTCCCAGTAGCTCACAGGGGAACACCACCCAACTCTCCGGCATACTCCTGAAGCCACAGTTGCATACGCTCCTTTCTTGTTGGGATGCTTACCTGCTCACTCAGCTATGAAAACACAACATCTCAAACATAACACAAAGCTTGCTCTTAGGACGAAGATAGTTTTTCTTAAAAGCAATTACTTAAGGCAGAAAGCAGCCATAACTAAACTCTCTTGTGAATATTCTAGAAGGAACATGTTACATTTGTCTGATATTATTCACCATTTTCAACAGCTTATTTTGGTATCTTACATAAGATCATGTACAGTGGCATATAGGTTATAAAAATAATCTTTGGTAAATCTGTTAATAGATCTTTTTATTTCCATTACATAAACCTTTATTTTAAGAGCATTCACCAACAATTTTCTTATTTCATGAATGCAACTATATAGACAACCTTTAAAAAAATAAAAGGCCTCATTTTTGTTGCATACATTTATTCCTAGGGAGCCTCCCTATAAGTGAAGAGTATTCTTTTAGTCAGAAATATTTCCATTGCTAGAAACATTTTTAGAACAGAACAGATTTTTGCTATTATCATGGCTGCATTAAATGTTACCCTGCATTTTAACTAAAATGGCCAAACATTTTCAAAGGCATCATCCACTACAAGAATCTAAGGTAGGGTGTTCAGAATTCCAAACTCAGTTTCATCAAACACCTGGTCAATTCACAAAACTAAATGAATCAATTCAATTGCTTAATCAGCTAAATCATCTGAACCCCCCCCCCCCCGCCAAAGGATAATACGCCCTAATAGAAGCATATGACATCTCCAAAGAACAGTCTGGACATACAGAAGGGATGGCATTTCCTCCTCCTGATGGTGTCTGCTTACAGCCCCCTTTTCAAATATTTTTCCTTCTTTACATCATTTCACTCATTTTCTGCAGTCATGGTTTATAGATTTTTTTCCCTTGATGTGAAACAATCTTTGAATACTTGATATGATTTGAAATCTCAGGTTAAAAATACTCAGCATTTGGGCTGATAACAGCCTTTTCCACTCTGTCTCTTCAGAAATGAGGTACTATTGAATCCTTGCTCACAGCCACTTTGGGGAGGATCAGCCATTCCTGCTTGCCACTGTGTCTTGATGATCAATTACTTTCATTTCTTCAGTGGAATGGAACCTGGAAAGTCCTTGAACTGCTACCTCAAACAAGCAGTTCATTACCTATTTCTTTTTCCCACCAGGGCAGGTTTGGTCTGGCTCACATGTGTGAACTAAAACTCTAGAGCACCCCAGAGTTGGGGCTCAGATTCTATCACTCACTGTCATCCAGATCTGGCAGGCTTATGATTCCAGGATTCCAACCTTAGAGACGCAGAAAGCTAAGTGAATGAGAATTTAGTATATATACGGCTGATAGCTTTCTTGCAAGAAGTAAGGAGAGTGTTTAAATACAAGAACCTAGATCCTGAGACACTAAGAGAATCAGAGTGTGAAGTACAACATGTGAAGTCTAATTTTGTATTGCTGGACATCTGCTTAGTGGTTTCATATTATTTTCACATGTCATGTTGGGCTTTCTTCCAAGATGTAATAAAATTAATTAAAGACCCTCCCAAATAAAACTGTCCCCAATATGCTGTGTGCTGTGGCCATTTGAGTGTTTAAAAGTGAAATCATCATCATCCCTTCTATAATGTGGAGCCTGAAAAGACTATGAAATACCAAAGGGTATGAGGAGATAAGATGAACAGAAAATAAAATCACCTTCTACTAGGAAAGCAAACACATTCAAAAGGGAGAAGGGGAAGAGTAGTGAAAAAGAGGGACTCAGAAGTGTTAAGGGCTGGTGAATTATTTAGGACAAGTATGTGCAGAGCCAGACAGGAAGATGAGCCTTAGAAAAATCTGATTCAAGAGCTGAAAAACTGGCTGCTATCCAGAGAAAACAGAATAATACGAAATTGATTTAATGAGTAGAGATTAAAGGAGTTAATTATAAAGAACTTGGATAAATAATTATTAAGATGCAAGACGGGACCCTTCTGAGATTTGATAGCTCAATAACACTTTGAAGGCTTGATGATTAAAGTGTACTGCACAGGTGCACTGCCAGGATGCCCACCGCGACAGGAAACGGAGTGTTTACCAAGACATAACACATGATGGGATTAAATTAAAATACATCCAATTGAGCCGAATGTCAAGGAAACCTTTTATTCCTCCTCCTAAATTTAATAAATAGATCAACTAGATTATGTATTTAGTCTTTGGTGGTGGTGGAAGGGAAGATAGTGAAATATTTGTTGCTAAGGAGATTTAAAATTAGACAGGTGGAGGGTAGGAATAAATATGTCCTGCATTAGACTAAAAGAACATACAGTTTTCCCTTGTCACGTCCATTTTTATGACTCTGATTCCACCCCAGATATGCCAGGGTATTTACTTTTACAGACGTGTAGGTTTTTTATGGTTTGAATTCTTGATTTGTTCAATTAATTGCTTTCTCTTTTTGGTCCAGCGATTTGCTAGAGAAGCAGCATCAGCTCTTGCCAGTGTGTGGTCCGCAGAAGGCTGCCGCTGCCCTGGTGCTCGGTAACTTCACTGCCTCACTGAGGCCCTCTTTCAGGCTTAACTGAAAATAGTAACAATAACCCCAGCACTATTACTGTGATGCTTTCTCTGTATTAAGTAGAAATGTGTAGTTTCTAGGACAGTGCCTAGCAAGTTGCAGGCACTAGAACTTTTCTGAATAAATGAAAAGCCAAAAATGAATTTCTTTCCATGTTTGAATGTGCTTTGTGCCCAGCGACGTTAGCTTAAAATTCTGTTTTTCTAAATTTCTTGCTTTTTCTTATTAATACAGGGAAAGTTATTCCTAATAGACACCACATCTCATAAATCTCCAACCTTTATTTTCTCCCTGGTGGTACCGCTGCCACACTCACATATATGTTGTTCCTTTTCATTTCTAGAAGAGCCACCTGGTTTCCCGAAACAGGGTCAGAGAGACTAACACTGTCATTTCACACGGGCATTGAGCACAATGATACTGTGAAAACTTGGAATCCTCTTCGCATTCATTCTTATAAAGTTTTTCCCTGTTTCCATAAACTTCAAAGAGCCCTGGAAATTTTTCCAGTTTGGGTGGAGCTTTACTTAACTATAAATAACTCTTTTAGGAATATTTAATGATTTTCCATTACTATGCCAATGACACCCATTATATTACTTATGGGACTCTATAGTATGTAGCAAAAATATACATTTTGAAAAGAAATGTACTGTTTCTGCAAATGAAGCTGTGAGATCAACAACCTTGATTTCTAATTCTTAAGTTTATTTCAGAGAAATTTGTAGTGAGAAAAAGGCAAACATTCCCGACTCATCTCTCGGGTAGCCATGAGGATAACCGTGCAGATGCCTGTCAAATTTTCTCCGGGAAGACCCTCGGAACTGGACCTTGGGGAGGGCAATGCCCACTTTCTGACTCACTGAAACTTGTTATAGTCAAAATAGGCACACACACTGAAGATCAACTTGGTAGAGTATGTAGTGCTTTTTATATTAAATGCAACTGAAGGTGTCTACCCTATATTTTGACCTCAATGATTTACTAAAAAAGGCTTTTGGAAAATTTTTTACTAAGCAACACTGAATTTTTATGTTTTTTAAATTAACGATATATGATGTTTGAGGACATTTCTATAGATATTGATGTTAGGCCCTTTGATAAGGAGTATAATATGCCACCGCAATATTCTTTTAATGGGAAAACCAAGTATGACGGGTGCAATTTTGACTCTTCCAGGAATGCAGCCCCCAAGAAATGAGACAAAGACGAGCATGTGTCCCTTGGGCAACACACACATCCCAGTGTGGGATGCGTGTTCGCACAGCACACTGTGGATGCAGTGAAACAGTTTCCCATCACTATGGATGGCACTTTGCATGTTGACTAGGTTTCCAGTCAGGAGGGCAGATGGCATGCTTCTTCATATGGGGAATTCATCACTTCTGTTTGGGTCGTTCTCTCTCAGGACCCTCAGCCCTGCAGCCTGGACTTGCTCAGCAAGTTACGTGGCCCCTGAGTTGACCACGTTGGCTTGAACCTCAGGCAGGAGAAAGGGGAGAGACTAACCACCTGAGGCACAACCACCGATTTAACCTTTGGTGCTGCTTAATCGCATCTCCCCAGTCCTTTCTTTTGATTGTTATATTTGTCCAAATCGCATTTGGATCATCTTTGGATCCTAAGATTCATGGGACGGCAGTGCAGCCAAGCCCGCTGTACTCCCTGCTCTGTCCAGCCCTGCCCTTTATCCTGTCCAGTAAGGATTAAAACTGGTAAAAACCACGGCCCCACCACAGCAAGCACCTGCGTACACATTTTACCAGTCATCCTGTGATACAGGTTGAATTAGTTTATGTAGAACAAGCCATGAACACTTTAGTGTGGAAAAATAGTATTATATAAAGCTTAATATTAAACATTATGAAAAAATACATATTTACAGAAGAAACTACAAAATACAACTATGTACAATAATATCTGTTACCTTTAAATTACATAAATTCTTTAAAATTCTCCAGATTAATAAATTATACATAGTATCAACAGAAAAAGCTTGCACCTCTGTAGGGCATGAAGCAAGTTTTTAAGAAGAAATCACACAGTGAATAGTTTTGATCCAGGAGATCTCCGGGTGCATTCTCAATGCCTTGAATAACCCGCATCTGAAAGGAAGGACACCAGAATTAGAGGCTGTAGCAGGGTGTGTCACAGTTGTTTCTTCTGTGTATGAAAATGACAAATGGCAAAGACTCACAGAAACGACGGAAACTCAACATGGTGTAGGATGAGACCATGCCAGGCCATCGCATTCAGAACCATAGATTACTAGAACTGGAAAGGACTACCGAGTCCAGTCTATCCCCTCTGGTTTTACAGATGAGCCCACAGACCCAGAGAGGCACAGAAACCCACTCAGGGTTACACGGCTTGTGAATGCTAGTTAGTTCCAGAGCTGTTCCTGAATCCTAATTTTCAGATGCCTGAAGCTAACCATACCATAGTTAGCTTCTTTCAGGAGCACCCAGGATCACACTAAAAAAAGACTCTTAAACAAGTCAAAACAATACAAAGGAACCTCCAAGATCCTCCAGAGCCCCCTCCATCCTGGAGCTTCTTAAAGAATCTGCCATGCAAAAACCTCAGTTTACTATACAGATAAATTAGGGGGTAATTAATTACAAAACAAAAGGATTATCTGATTTACAAAGAACTCCCTTAAAGTAGCAGCCCTCTTATGTATGGGTGCTTTACAGGTTATTAACTATTTTACATACTGGCTAGATGGGTGGGTATAGAGGGTGCAGAGAACTAAATAAAACTGAAGAGCATTTAGAAATGGTGATAAAAGAGCTCTAAAATAATGTTTGTCTCCCCCCCACAAAAAATAAATCTATAGGTGGATATTGGTCCGTGTGGCAAGAAACTGAAACTTATGACAACAGCTACATGAGTGAACATCTTGAAGTGAGCACTCCAGCCCCAGTCAAGCCTTCAGATGACTGTAGCCCTGGCCAATGTCTTGACTGCAACCTCATGAGAGACCCCGGGCCAGATCCACTCAGCTAAGCCCCTCCCAAATTCCTGATCTACAGAAACTATGAGATAATAAACATAGAGGTAAGCTGCTAAGTTTTGGTGTAATTTGTTAGCTGGTAATAAATAATACAATGTAACTTCAAATTTGCAATTAGCCAATGTGCTCAATTAGATCTTAATGATGGTCCTGAGTAGGAAAAGGCAGACCCTTCATGTGTCAATTAACTATTGTCTGATCAAAGCAGTGCCTTACAAAGCTTATACATATTTTTTACTGCATTTGTCATTTAAAAAATGTAACATGCTTGTTCTAGGAAATTTAGAAAAAACATAAAATGGAAGAGAAATCATATATTATTTTACTACTCAGAGAAAGTTATTTAGTATTGTGGTATATTTCTTTCCCCCTTATGTGTTATTTCTGTTTGCTTTACATTCTTCTTTTCTCACTTAACTTATTTATGAGAATATCTATACTGTTATAATATCTTTAAAAATGTCGTTCTTAATGACCGCATCGCGTTCTACTCAGTGGATGCGCTGTGGCGTACTTAGCCCTCCACGGTTAAACGTTCAGATTTTTTCACTCAGACCTTTAACTATGAAAAGCTTCATGCACAAAGCTTTTGCAGTACTTAGGGTGGCAGTAGAAATACTGGGTGAAAAGAACATATTAAGGACCTTGATACACGTGGCCAAGTTCTTCTCCAAAGGGATTTTACAATTTGAACTCCCAGTTGCTATTTCAAAGCATCCTCCTTAGCACTGAGCCTTATCCCTTAGAAATGTTAAGCCGAGTCCTGAGTAGAGGGCACCCCAGACCTAGGAAGAGATACCACGTGAAATCTGTGCTCCGCTATGGGGGCTCTCCTCCCCCACTCTGCCTCTCTTCCCTGTTGCCACTTTGTGAGGGCATTTCCCTCAAGCCTTTGGGTAGAAGAAGAGATGCGCGGTGCACGTTGGAAAAGCTTGAGGTTTTTAATGGTTTCCAGATCCACTGTATTTTGATAAATAAACTTATAAATTAGTGAAGTAAGCTCCTACCTCTGTGATACTCTGGATTCACATTTTCGTAGATTGGAAACAAGGGGTTTTCTTGTTCACTCCGTAGCTTCCTTGCTCTGAGAACATCTCTTACACACTGATGTAGGTATACATACTGACACTATGAAAAAGCAGAAGACATGTCAGAGGAAGGCAAATTTTCAAGCATAAGAAAGACAAGGGGGGGCTTCCCTGGTGGCGCAGTGGTTAAGAATCCGCTTGCCAATGCAGGGTACATGGGTTCGAGCCCTGGTCCGGGAAAATCCCACATGCCGTGGAGCAACTAAGCCCATGCGCCACAACTACTGAGCCTGCGTGCCTAGAGCCCGTGCTCTGCAACAAGAGAAGCCACCGCAATGGGAAGCCCACGCACTGCAACGAAGAGTAGCCCCCACTCACCACAACTAGAGAAAGCCCGTGTGCAGCAATAAAGACCCAATGTAACCAAAAATAAATAAAATAAAATAAATTAAAAAAAAAACGTAAGACAAGGGAGTCTCACCAAACCTCAACAGTAATGGGATTCTATATGGTTAGCAAATTTCTTGATCATCCCTTCACTAATGGTCTCTAGTATGTAGAAGAGTGACTGCTTTCTATTACCACAGAGGATAGAATAATGATAATGGGCAGAGAGGTGGTGTTTATTCATCTTTTTTTCTGTACGTGCGTATTTAGAGAATGTTCTGTGAGGGCCTACAACTATGTCTGGCCATAGTAGGTCCTCCACAAATAGTTATTAAATATACAAATGAATGCCAAAAACTGTGCAATGCATTTTACATAAATTATCTCCTTTGATTATTTTGACAACCTCATATAGTAGATATAATCATCCATATGAGTGGAGACTGAGAGAAGTTAAGTAACTTCTTCAAGGTCACATAGCTGAGAAATGGGACCCTAGGATTTAATCCTGGGTGTGTGAGCCCAAACTTCATGTCTTTTTCACTACACCAGTTTTCTTAGATGAAACCTAATTTCATTGCATTGTTGAATGAGAAAATCATTTCACTGCATACTGTGCTATTTCATTCCCTTTTGAGGGGGAGTATGGTGAGAAAAAGGAGGTGTATACAATAGGTGTGTACATCTTGGTTCTCTCAGCATCTGAGTCTGACTCATGGAAGAACCTCAAATATGTTGGCTGACTGCAGAAAACCACGGAGGCTTACACAGTGAGGATAGACCCACCTGTCAGCTATCTGGAAGCTACTTTTTTTTTTTTTTGCTGTCCCTTTGGAGAAGGTTGTGCTCTCCTTTGTGCAGCTTTTCTTTATTTTAGGAAATGCTTAAATTCTTTACAAATAGAATGATATTTTTATGCATGGTCTGCCGATAATGGCTCTGCTTCAAGAGATGAGAATTCTTTTAGTTCAAATTTCTAAGCTGCTTCGACACCTCTCCTTGGGTCAGAATTTGAGCGAAGAGTTAACCAGATGTAATGTTTAAAATGAGTTATAAAGAACAAGACAAAACTAAATTTCAGCCAAATTTTAAGCTATGAAATCTGGTCACATATCAGAGTTATTTTCATAAAAAGAGTCATGGACTAATTCAGCACACTTTCATTTCGACCTGTATGAAAACAAGTCTATCCTGAATTTTTGAAGCAAGTATTGTAAGCAGAATCTAAATATAATTATGTGTTTGTGTGAGAAAGTGACAAATTTTGTGTTGCTTTGAAGCCTTATCAGACTCTCCTAGATTGGAAAAGCAATTTCTGTCTCCTCTGAATGTCTGTATGACCCATGTACCAGGGCATAGTGATATGGGTCTGGTTGTTGCTGACCTAAGTCACCACTTGGGTGCAGAAGCATCGTGCGTCTTGTCTGTGGTTTAGAAACTAACTACTTTGAAATAGAAACAAGTATAGAAGAGTCAGTGTTTTGGTGACCAAAAGGACACCACAAAGACCTCCACTGACAACAGAAGCTCAGCCATAGGCGGCCAAACTTGTGCATTGGGCCCCCTTCCTTACTACCAACCGAGCTGTCTAATAAGGGAATGAATGTCTGTGTAACCTTAGTGCTCAGCCTTGGGCTCCCTCAGCGACACAGCACTGCTCAGATGAGAGACCCTGGGCTCGCAGTCTGCCACCAGCTGGCCTAGATGGGGATCTCAGTTTCCCCATCTATAAAACAAGGAGAGCAAGGTCTCTTCTACAGCTAACATCTTTTGACTATTAATGGTTTGTATTAGACTTTGTATTGCTGTCAATTAGATGGATATTGAAAAACATTACTAGACCCTATGTTTAAGGTGATCCATGTGGTCAGCTCTGGAGTATTATCAAGGTTTGAGACACAACGGGAGACTATAAAATCTTACCTCATTAATGATCTTTAAAAGTGGACAAGTATTTATTTTTATGGGTTGGCACTGGGCATTGCCCCTGGCTGCATGGTCATCTACTCATTGGACCTCATCATATAGGTCTGGTATAATCATTAGATTAGGATATTTCAAAGAAATCAATCAATCACAAGTGAGGCCTGTGTTAATATTAATAACCACTCTGCATTTCTGCTCACAAACCGAGCTCACTTGTTATGAGTGTTTTATGACACCTTGATCTTGAAAATTCAAGAAGGGTACTCTCCTGAAAATGGTTTTTAGTATAGGCAATCATTTCTGTCATCTTGAAAACAATCTACCAAATTATAGACTGACCCTTCCCTGTTTTCTCCCATCCAAAGCATAATTCATATTTTCAATTCTACTGGGATATTAAATGAGTTTGAGAACTTAGAGTTTGGCTGTGAATGAGCTGTCGTACCTCTATGCTACGTCTTATTAATAAATTCTTCAACAATGATCCACCCTGGGCTTTGAAACCAGTTAAAATTCATTAATTTGCCTTGTCTTAAATATAAATTCTTCTTTTCCCTACAGAATACCCCTTTGAAAATGATTACTACTAAAACCTTCAGATTGTTAATGTGTTCCCACTTTCTTTTTTTTCTTGTGAATTCCTTTATTCTTTATTCACATTTCATCTCTCTTCTTTGTTCTTGGATCTTTAAATCTTAAAGGCAGTTACAATACTTGACCTAGTAATAATGGTAGTTCATGTGCTTTAGTCAAATACTGGGTCTATCCTACTGGTAAGGGCAATACATTGATGGTTTCTTTTGGAAAATATACAGTCAAATCGGAGTGCAAGAAAGCATTAAACTTTAGAATCAAAATCTACCCTGAATTTCTCCCTAGCTTGTGCTTTATTAAAACTTTCCTTTATTATTATTATCTTTTTGTTGTTGTGCTTCTCTCTTTTTTTTTTTTAACATCTTTATTGGAGTATAATTGCTTTACAATGGTGTGTTAGTTTCTGCTGTACAACAAAGTGAATCAGCTATATGTATACATATATCCCCATATCCCTTCCCTCTTGTGCCTCCCTCCCACCCTCCCTATCCCACCCCTCTAGGTGGTCACAAAGCACGGAGCTGATCTCCCTGTGCTACGTGGCTGCTTCCCACTAGCTATCTATTTTACATTTGGTAGTGTGTATATGTCCATGCCACTCTCCCACTTCGTCCCAGCTTACCTTTCCCCCTCCCCGTGTCCTCACGTCCATTCTCTACGTCTGTGTCTTTATTCCTGTCCTGCCCCTAGGTTCATCAGAACCATTTTTTTTTTAGATTCCATATATATATGTTAGCATACGGTATCTGTTTTTCTCTTTCTGACTTACTTCACTCTGTATGACAGACTCTAGGTCCATCCACCTCACTACAAATAACTCAATTTCATTTCTTTTTATGGCTGAGTAATATTCCATTGTATATATGTGCCACATCTTCTTTATCCATTCATCTGTCGATGGACGCTTAGGTTGCTTCCATGTCCTGGCTACTGTAAATAGTGCTGCAATGAACATTGTGGTACATGACTCTTTTTGAATTATGGTTTTCTCAGGGTATATGCCCAGTAGCGGGATTGCTGGGTCATATGGTAGTTCTATTTTTAGTTTTTTAAGGAACCTCCATACTGTTCTCCATAGTGGCTGTATCAATTTACATTCCCACCAACAGTGCAAGAGGGTTCCCTTTTCTCCACACCCTCTCTGGCATTTATTGTTTGTAGGTTTTTTGATAATGGCCATACTGACTGGTGTGAGGTGATACCTCATTGTCCCACTTTATTCTTAACGAAAAGTAGATAAAGTCTAATGTATGAACTTCATGTCAAAAAAGATCATTTTCCTATGTCCAGCAAGCTGGTGAAGCCTTAGTTCCATTCAACTTCACCAATAGCTGTAGTATGAGATAATATTTATAGGATTGTACTTATAGCCTTTCATGGTCTCTGAATGCACAGTTTAGCAGAGGGGCAGGTATGTGGACAAATAACTATAAAGTGATAAACGTAAGACAGAACTGTTTATAAGGCTTCATACATGAGAAGAAGCCATCAGGTTCACTTTGGAGGGAGGAAAATACGGAGCTAGAGAGAAAAGGCGACATTTGTTAAGAATTTGAGCAAAGAAATAGGATATTCCAAATGATGTAAATAACACGAAAGTGCAAATATATTCCGAAAGCTGTGAGAAGTCTAGTGTAGTTAAAATGTAGGGTGCATAGGTCATGGGAAACTCCCAGGACAATCCCCCAAATGAGCACTGAGTCCCATAACATCCCACTGTTTCCTCCTCGTGGGGAGCATATAAGATTGATGGACAGTTACTATCACCTATTGTTCTTTAACAATTTATTGCTCCGTCTGAGTGTCTCTCTCAGAGTCAGGCTGCAAACATGCCCCAAGCCAGGCTAAAAGAAGGAGGGACACACTCAGCAGCTAAAAGAAGGAGGGACACACTCACAAACTCCCTGTCTAATGCCTCCTTGTTTAGAAACCTTTGCTCTTTAATATATTTATCAAAACTTGTGAAGCCCTGCACCCCTTTGTCTCTCAAATAAGGTAGAATAAAGTTGAAGTTGACTCTCTCTGTGGACCCAGAAAAGTAATACAGGGATGTCAGAATGTCCTTTTTCCTTTGCTGGAACCATCACCCACAAGGGCTCAGCTGTGGATCGCACCCCTTTGCACTAACTCTCAAAACCAAGTGAGCGGTGCCGGTTCTGAGCATCTAAGACTGTAGAAGGAGCCCACCTTCAGCAGAGGCTTCAAGCAAGACAGATAATATCTGGATATTGTTTGGGATTTTGTTTGATAGAGAAAAAGGAAAGAGAAAATTTCTATCTTATTGCAATCTTTATTCAGCATGATCAAAAGAATTGTTGATTCTGGCCCAGAGAGGGAAGCCTTCCTTAATTTTGACAGACCCTAAAACAGTGGGGATGGGTGGCGTTATGACACGAAACTGGGGAAATAAGTTGGAACCAGGCTACGAAGAGCTTGAGCTTCATTTTAAAGCAATGAAGAGCTTTCCATGATTTTTATTCAGGGAGTTGACACAGCGAGAGAGCACTTTGGTGGTGGCAGTGGTGATGGAGCTGTTAGGGCAGAAGCGCCACAAGGAGGCTACTGCGAAGGCCCGCTGGGGGTTAGTGAAGAGCTGGGCAAAGGCAGGGGCGAGAGACTAGAACAAGGAGAAAGATGCTTGGTAGAATGTACAGGGCTTAGTCACTGCTCAGATGTAACTATGGGAACTGTGGGAACAGAAGTCAGATCCCCAACCAGGGATCAAACCTGGGCCCCCTGCAATGGAAGCACGGAGTCCTAACCACTGGACTGCCAGGGAAGTCTCTGTTGTTTACGTTTTTAAAGAAAGATAATGAGGGTTTTGAGTTGGAGATGAGATGACTGTAAAGCTTCCTGGTGGAACTGCCCAGGAGGCAGGTACTCAGGTGAATGCTGGGGAAGGAGAATGAGATTTGGGACATGTGAGCATCTACGTGGTTCCCAAAGCCATGGGAGTGGAGGACATCACGAAGAATGAAGATGGAGAGAAAGAAGAGCTGTGCCTTGAGGACAGACCCTCGGGAACTCGAACACTGAAAAGGCAGGCTGAAGAACAAGAACCATAGAATCCGCAGAGGTTAGGAGGAGAAGGGGAAGAGAACAGGGGAAAGAGGAGTTATGTCCAAGGAGGAGGGAAAGCTTTGGCATATCGTGTTGCCCCTGCCCTGGAAGTTAGCCAGTGATATTTACAGTAGGGGGTGCCTACTCTTTGCCAAAATGCGTCTCCAGAGTTCTGAGCAGGTGTACAGAAGTGATACATGGCCCAAGAAGCTCTGACAATAACCAGGGAGCCTGAACCCCACCCCCGCCACACACAGACCCCTTGCGATTATTTATAATGTGATAATCTCCTCTTCTCCAAATTACAAATTAAGTATGGTTTGAGTTTGTGAAAATGAAAACAAATTAGTAATGGAACACTGATGCTGACTTTTTAGCAGCATAATTGTAGGATATTTGTTCATTCATTTAATAGATTAAAAAAATATTGAGGTTGGAGCAAAGGAAAACAAGTTCCTACCCTCTAGGAACTCGTAGTCTTGTGGAAAAAGCTGAAGGAAAACAATGATGATATAGTGTGATATAATTCTACAACCCTTAATTAAAGAACAGAGCTAGACAGTGGTCGTCAGCGGCTGCCAAAACCGTTAAGTGAAAGGCCGATGGGAAATGTTACGGTGGATGACCATTGTCATTTCATCAGCATGGAGAAGAGACACAGACACAGACAGGAAGTGCCTCCTGAAATGATGCAACAGGAAGTACTCAGCACCACCCACGAAGCATGTGGTGGTAAAAAGGAACCCAGACTTCATGAAGCCTCTAGATCTAATGACCCACTGACAAAAATTGTGGGAAATAGAGGAATACATTACCTTACGTTATGAAAAATGGAATACATTATGAGAAAGCAGTCAGCCACATTCAGAACGTGGGAAAATCTATGGAAAATGAACTGATTTCTTTAACAAATAAATGGCACAGAAAACAAATCAGAGGGAGGACTGTTATAGATGAAAAGAAATTTAAAAGAGACTTCAACCAAACGCAATGTATGGACTTTGGATTCTAACGCAAACTAAGTGTAAGAAGCAATTTTTGAGATAATTAGGGATATTTTAACACTGACTAGATATTATATGATATTAAGGGATTATGATTAAAATTGTTAGGTGTGATAATGGTATTGTGGTCATGATTTTTAAAGAGTCCTTAACTGTAAAAAATATATATATATAACTGTAAAAATATATATGTAGTAAAATATATAATATTATTAATAATGCATAATATATAAATATATAAAATATAAAAATATATTATATTAAATATATATGTTTTTAAATACACAGTATTAGTAGGATTTGCTTTAAAATATTTCAGTGAGGTCATGGGCTGGGGGAACAGTGTATGTGGGCTATAAATGCAAAAAGAACACAGGATACTAATAACTGTAGAGACTGGGGTTTGGGTATTGACATTCATTATACTATTTTCCCTAGTTTCATGTATTTTTTTAAAATTTCATAATAAAATATTTAAAATTTTATTATGGAATTGGGGATAGAGGGTCCTGGGTGTGGGCCCTGCCTGTATGAGGCAATGACTCATATGTGTAACAGAATATGAGGATCTGCAGGATATTAATATGTGCTATACAACAAGGGGATCCAGGGGCTTCCCTGGTAGCACAGTGGTTGGGAATCTGCCTGCCAATGCAGGGGACACGGGTTCGAGCCCTGGTCCGGGAAGATCCAACATGCCACAGAGCAACTAAGCCCATACACCACAACTACTGAGCCTGCGTTCTAGAGCCCGAGAGCCGCAACTACTGAAGCCCCCGCGCCTAGAGCCCATGCTCTGCAACAAGAGAGAAGCCACCGCAATGAGAAGCCCGTGCAACGCAACGAAGAGTAGCCCCCGCTCGCCGAAACTAGAGAAAGCCTGCGCACAGCAACAAAGACCCAACGCAGCCAAAAACAAATATAAATAAATAAATAAATTTATTTTTTTAAAAAAAGAAGGGAATCTTGGGGGGGTCAAAGCAGTTTCAGCAATAGTGGGCTCAACCAAGCTCGAGGGGAGTCTTTGCTGCAGGACATCTCCGTTTTGTGGAGCAAGGCCACCTGCACAACTTTCATGTATCCTGTGACTCTAACAGGGGACATGGTAGCATGTAGAACTTTTCACCTTTTTGACCATAGGCAATTTTTTTTTTTAATAGAGGACTTTGCAGAGCTACTTGGGAAACACAAGGGCAAGAGAACTTGGGCCTGGTAAGGCAATGATACAGAGGAATGACAGGCTTGGTCTCTCTGGGGACATAGATTTGACTCTGAGGCTGTGGGGCAGGGCACGTGGGGCTTAGGGCTTGTGATTCTCTAGAACAGGGTTCAAGTCCCAGCTCAGCCACTTCATAACTGTGCAAAGCCCTTTAGCCTCTCAACTTCAGTTTTCTAGCCTGGAAATGGAAAATAATACTCCTCTCATCTGTTTTGTTTTTTTTTTTTTGGTGAAAACTTAATGAGATAACATGTTCAGAAATGCCCTGCAAATGTCAAAGGACTGTATAAATGGAAGCATTTATCCTTCACAATTAATGTACACTCCTTGGTGTGGGGTTGCAGCTGGGGTGGGCTGAAGGAGAGAAGAGATTAGAATCTGTTTCCTCTTTACTAACTGAAGTTCTTGCGCTCAATCACCAGCCTATCTTAAAATGACCTTCATGATGAGCTAGCTGAACTTTCCCCATGTTAATGCATTGATTAAAAAAAAAAATCCATTTTTCTTCCTACCCACCTAAAGAAGATGGGCAACCAGTTCAGTAAAGATAAGAATATACATCATCCTCAAGGTCACTGAAATTTGTTTCAAAATAAAAAGTCCCAGAAAACATCAATATTCAATTCTCTTTCTTCTCCTAAAGAGTCATAGTTCTTTCCCCTTATCAGATTAAAACCCTGGACATTTTAGAGGAGGGAGACAGACAGGCTGGTCTGTGTCCTTCAGCCGAACTCTTACCTCAGTCTGGACCATGTGAACCCTGTGAAGTCTTAGGTCATGCACTGCTCCATAAATGTCCACAGAATCTTTGGAATCTAATTGCTGGAGGATTCGGTCCAATGCGATAAAGGTTCCAGTCCTACCCACACCGGCACTAGAAGAGAGCGTAAAGAAAGACTGAGCCTTTTTAATTAAACTGGCCTTTCTGGACTGCATCCAGAGACTCTAGCACAATCTTTCCTTTCCCTTCCAAGTTAGAGGAGACTACAGGAATACTTTTTTCTCTCAATGTGCTCTCTCAAAGAAATATAACCCAAGGCTCTGGCCTTCCATCTTTCCTCCTTCCTTCCTCCATCTTCCCACCCTGTCAGAGGTAAGGACTTGCTGTGTATCATTTCCATGCATGCTTTCATACTCTTCCTATATTCATGTAAATCCACACACAATATATTCTTTCAGTGTGTTTTCAAAATTTACTAAAATGGTAACATGTTTTATGTATTCTTTTGCCAACATTTCTATTGAATATTTTTTTGAAATTTGTCTACATTGTTAATGTAGATCTAATTTCTTTTGTAGAGTTCATAAACCACCATTAATCCATCCCCTACTGATAGACAGTGAGATCAGTTTTAGTTTTTCTCTATTAGAAACTGTGTTGCAGTGAACATCATTGTGCACGTGTGTGGGGATTTCTCAAGGGTTGATATGTAGAAGCAGAACTGCTGGATCATAGCAATATGAACACCTTCAGCTTTACCAGGGATTGTCAAATTGCTCCCTAAAGTGATGGCACAACCTGGGGATTTTTGATGCACATATTTTAAGATAAAGAAGAACAGTTTTTCAGTGGTATTGGGTGAAAATGCCCGCCATTCTTTAGAAAGCAGGAAGCTCTTGAGAGCCTCACGTTCCTATTAAAAGCATCAGGGTTCCAATGACATATAAAAGCTGGGTTCCTAGGGTGCTGGGCAGATTTGGAGAAAATGAGTACATTTGACATTTCTCTTACTGTAGCAGTTCCCTGCTCTTTATTTATTAGTGCCATTCAGTTAGGGCTATCAGAGTGTTTCTGCAAACATTAATTAGCTAAACACCAGGCTCCCCAGGGAGAAAGACAGTGACAGACTGCTTGTTAGCTTGATTTTTATGGACGTACAGACTGAAGCAAAGACAAGTCAAGAGAGAACAGAAATTTAAGAGCAAAATTGGGTTGCCACATGTGGCAAGTACCACTTGACTTGGCAGGAAGTCTAGAGCAGGGATCCTGAAGGCTGGTTAGGTTTTACACAGGTGGAGGAGAGCGAGAAGGCCATTCCAGGAGTAAGAATGGTAACAGGCAAGGATGAGTGTGAGCTGTCTCCTCCCCGGCTACAGTGGGACGGGAGTCTCTGGGCATTTGGATAGGGGGGTGAGATGGGGCCTAATTATGGGGGACCTGGCAGTCACAGAAGAACTTTGCATTTGCTGTAGTAGAAAAAAGAGGGAGAGAAAGATGGAGAGTGACGGGTGAGAGACAGTGCAAAGGAATAAGGCTGGAGAGGAGTGGGTGGAAGAGGGTGGAAGAACATCCCCTGGGCCTCTGTAGACTGGTTGGGTAGACAAATCCTCCAGCCACTAGATTCTTCAGGCTTACACCCTTATTTCTACTCCCGGCTGCCACTTTGTTGGCTCCGGGGGGCGGAGTACCTGCAGTGCACCGCGGTGGGCCCGGCACCCGGGGTCCTGTTGATGTAGTCCCTGACCGTTCTCACAAACTGGATCAGGGACTGGGTGGTCTCCGGGACTCCGTGGTCTGGCCACACCGTATAGTGAAAGTGGCGGATGAGTCTGTGCGCGTCCAGCTGTTCCTCCTGTAAGAGCAGAGCGGCTAATAAGAGGAACGGCCCGAGGCAAACCTTCAAATTTGACAACCGTGCCCATGCAGGGATTCCTATGAGCGAAACTACAGGAGAAGAAACCAGCAGAAAATAGGACTGACGGGTGTTCTTCATCTGCCCAAGCTGCGTTATTAAACGAAGTCAAACAAACCAACATACGCTGCATATCCGAAACTCCCGGATGGTCCACTCGGGCAGCACGGACTCCGAGAGCATCTGCAGGATGAGGTCCCCGTAGTAGAGGGAATCCTGGTCCGCTGGCCAATAATGGTCACACTTTACCTAGAGGAAGGCGGGCAGAAAAAAAAAGTGAGTCCGGAAACGCGCCTCCTCCATGAACCTGTACTTTCCCTCCTCGAAATGTCTTCCTGAGTTGGAATCCAGGGTGAGCTGCTGAGGCAGTCTGACCATCTTTTTTGCATTAACCTGCTCATGGCCAGGGCTGAAGCTGGGCTGCTGCTCCAAGTGAAGGAGAGACACCGTTCAAGGAGCAAACCGCCCCCTGCAAACCTTCGGATTCATTTTCCTTTCAGGTTCAGTGTTCTATGGCTTTTGTTGAGTTTTTATTGATTTCCTCAGCATTTCAATTCCACTAGCACATAAGCCATGTCTTACAATTTCGCGGTTTTGTTTGTTTTTCTGAAGAAAGATCCAGTTGCGAAGAGGAAGGCATTGTCTCCCTGGCCCTTTTCTGTTTATATTTTGATATCGTTGTCCCAACCTGGATCCAGTGCTATGTGCCATGTGATCTTTGAAAAGTCAGAACATTTAGCCAAGCTCACATTCACAGATGGAGACAGGCGAAAGAAGACTGTGGACATATAATTATTGAGCACAGTTACTGGGCACTTCATGTAATCTCTCTTTCTAATCCTCAAAGTAACCATACAAAGTAGAGGATTATAAATGCCAGTACAAGAGGTTTGCTTAGTTTGTCCAGATAACTACTTTACTTTGTTTCTGCAGACACAGCCTAAAATTCACTTCCCCTTCTTTCCTGAAAGTAGGGACAGCGCCAGTGACTCGGCCAGTTTATCTCTTCTCTCCATACAGCGGAGAATGGAGCAGACGAGAGGCCAGGTAATCCTTCTGTGTCATGGGCGCTTCTGATAATCCCAGTTGTCAAATGCAAACATCTTTGACTGAAACTTCAGACCCAGAATCAGAATTGGGCATCACCTGGGTTTACAACAGAGGCTTTTATAACCAAGTGGTTTTAATTCACTAACAGTGTTCTTACATGACCCCTACTTGGCTTTTATGGTCTTTAACTTCTTTTTATTCTTTTTTTTTTTTTTTTTTTTTTTTGCTGTACGTGGGCCTCTCACTGTTGCGGCCTCTCCCGTTGTGGAGCACAGGCTCCGGACGCGCAGGCTCAGCGGCCATGGCTCGCGGGCCCAGCCGCTCCGTGGCATGTGGGATCTTCCCGGACCGGGACACGAACCCGCGTCCCCTGCATCGGCAGGCGGACTCTCAACCATTGCGCCACCAGGGAAGCCCTGGTCTTTAACTTCTGATGGAGATGGGGAGTAGAATTACACCAGGTGGAGGAAAGCGAGGTTGGTATGTCAGGAAGACCGTTTACTCACTCGGCCCTTCTCCACACACTGGGTCACCATGACGATGTTGTGAACATTCTGTTCCCACGCCATTTTCCAGAAGTCATCCTTGGTGCCGGGAAGAGGTCCCTGAGTAGCGATGTATTCTCTCCTGAAGTTGTTGCCCTGCAATGAATTTACAATGTGGAGAGTCAGAAACAATGGGCCTCTTCACAACTCTAAACAAAGGGTTAGCTCTGCAGATTAGGTGAGATGTAAGTCTTTGCCACGGCCCTGACTTGAGAAAAAAGATACTAACACGTGTCAAGGCTTGGAAGCAGGAAGGACAAAGGCCGGAACACTGACCTATTGTTAAGAGCCAAGTTCTTTTTTTATTAGGTTGTGTTTATTCTTAAAGGCAGTGGAGGACTCAGGCAATAATTTAGAAAACACTTCACCCTCAATTATGAGTGTAAATATATATACCTGTGCGTGCGCGCACGTGCGCGCGTGCATGTGTGTATGTGTGTGTATGGACTGTCTGAGGAACTAACATTGATCAGGCTCTTTCCCTATTTAACATAGAAGAGTTTTAGTCATTTCAGGTACTTGACTTTGGGTTGTTGGTAAGAGATACCATGCAAGGGAAACTTAAGGGAAGAGAACCCACTGTTTATTGAGCATCCACCCTATAACGTGTTGTGGGTCAGGATTTTCACAGATCTTATTTAATTGTAACCACAACTCTATGAGCTAGGATATTTTCACCCACACATCCTGCACTCCAGCAGCATGGAATTACTTGCAGATCCCAGTAGAAGCTCTTTCTCTCCTTGCCTCTCCTCAGGGCCTCTACACTGTGTCACCTCTGCCACCCCCATCCCCGCTCTACCCACTGCCTCTCGTCTGGCGAATCCTTATTTATCCTCCAAGTCTCAGCATGGTGCCTGCTCTGCTGAGCCTTCCTTTATCTTTTTGCTGGAGGATGTTCTCCCAGAAGCTCCTGCAGCAACCTATAGCCTCTCGCTACTCAGAGAGTGGTCCTCAGACCAGTGGCACAGGGATCATCTGGGAGCCTGTTAGAAATACAGAATCCCAGGTCCCACCCCAGTCCTGCTGAATCAGAAGCTGAATTTTTTTTTTTTGGCCAAGACGCGTAGCATGTGGGATCTTAGTTCCCCAACCAGGGATCAAACCCGTGCCCCCTGCAGTGGAAGCACAGAGTCTTAACCACTGGACCACCAGGGAAGTCCCGTCAGAAGCTTCATTTTAACAAGACCTGCAGGTGATGTGGACATATGTTAATGTCGGAGAAGCACCATTCTAGCCTGTCAAGGGCATCGCCCACCTTGTCATTTCCTGATGCCACAACTCTGCTGAGAGTTCCCTGAGGGTTAGCATTCCATCTGAGCCTCTCCTTGTACACAGCTCAGAGTCTGACTTCCACTTTACTATATAGTGTTTATGGAGTGAATGGAGGATTATTTGAGGTAAATATTATCCTCACTTTTTTTGGAAAAGGAAATGGAGGCCCAAAGAATTGACATAACTTGCCCGAGGTCCTAGAGTCAGCAAGGGGCAGAGATGGGATTCAAACAGGGTCTGTCTGACCTTAAAGCTTTTTCCACTGTAGGTGCTGTAGGAAGCTGGCGAAATGCTAGCCAGAATCTGAGCCCAAAGGTTTGGCACAACCTTTGGGTTGTGTCTGTGGTTTTCAAAAATCCACATAACTTTGAATCAGCTTCCCTAGCTAGGCAGCCTTAGCCAAGGAGGTCTAGCTTCCTCAGGGAGCTCTAATCTTGACTAAGGGCTGCAGAGCGAAAATGACCTTTGAAAATGCCTCCTGGGCTCATTATAATCATATGTGACTAGAGCCATTTTGAAAACTGGGCCTTAGCAGTGATTGAATAGGACAGCCTGTGTTTTACGGCAATCAGACATATCTGTTTTTCTTTTTTTCTCTAAAACTGACATGTTTCCAGACCTTAGAACGGTGGGAACGTGTTGGAGGAGGGTTGTCTCCAGCATAGCCACCCGTCAAAGCTTCATCCCAGTTACTATGGCCCCGTGGTTGGTTCACTTACAGGGATGTAGCTGGCATTAATATAGTCAGAGCACGGGTCATCATCCACATTGGACAGCTTCACTCGAGAGGCATCATCTGTAAGGAAATTTATTGACAGAGATTTGTCAGCGAGTCATGGGGATTCTCCTACTGTTTACAGAACGCTTGGTATTTGATGTGCGTTAGCTCTGGCCCCCATGACAGCCCCACAGGGGAGGTATTCTCATCTCCATTGTGCAGATGAGGCTTAGACAGGATCACTAACTTGCCTCTGGTTGCACAGGTGACCCAGAAACACACAAGCAGACGAGCCAAATGCTCTCTGAAGCCCCCTCTGTGCTTTCCTTTGTAATACCATATCATTTGCCCGATGGAGTGGCCAGCTCCCTTTCGCTGCTAGAATGAATACAATCCAGAAAAACTACCTTCTATTGCTTCACCTAATTGGGTAAGGATAACATATAAATATATGTACATATATAAATAAACAAACAAACAAAAAATATATAAAATTGCTAAGTACAGACTTTAAGTAAACCCAGCTTGGCCCTTATTGTTAACCCTGTTACTGCTCTTAGGCCTCTATAAGGAGAAGCATTAGGACCACATGGTGAAATGTCAACAGCATAAGAGGCCTCGCAGAGCCAGAATCTCAGCTGGTTGTTATCTCCCTGGAGGGAAGTGCAATAACATACAGGTCATTTCTTTTTAAAGACTTTTCAGAGCCTCTGATCTCCCATATCCAGCTATACCATATTGCTTTGCCCCATTTTACTCGTGGAAAAGAGAAAAAATGGCTAGAGGAAGACAGTATTACAAATTTCAACACAAAACTTACAGGGCAATATATTGTTGTATCGATTTTTCCCTCTATTCTCTGGCAAGAGTGCAATGTCACATGATTGGTTTCGACCCACGTCTTTTAGGTCCTGTTAGGTCAAAAATAAGTTTGCAGGTGAAGAATGTGAGATAGAAAAGGGCAAATCAGACAGTCCCTGAGATACATAATACTATAACCATATGTTACACTAGCCGCATTTGTGGAATGTCTCCTATCCAACCTCTGTGCGTCAGCTCTGATCCCCACGAGAGCCCCACAGGAGGCAGTCTCATCTCCATCTTACAGATGAGGCTCAGACAGGATAATTCACTCGCCCCACGTCACACAGGTGGCAAGGCTGGGAACTGAATCCAAAGCCTGGGCACTTTTCACCAAACCACATTGTCTCCCAGGCAAGCAAAAGGCCAGCTTAAATAACTGACAGCAATCTGTATAAAACAAACGCATGAAAGCTGCTCAGCATCACTAATCATTAGAGAAATGCAAATCAAAACCACAATGAGGTATCACCTCACACCGGTCAGAATGGCCAGCATCAAAAAATCCACAAACGATAAATGCTGGAGAGGGTGTGGAGGAAAGGGAACCCTCTTCCACTGTTGGTGGGAATGTAAATTGATACAGCCACTATGGAGAACAGTATGGAGGTTCCTTAAAAAACTAAAAATAGAACTACCATATGACCCAGCAATCCCGCTACTGGGCATATACCCAGAGAAGACCGTCATTCAAAAAGACACATGCACCCTAATGTTCATTGCAGCACTATTTACAATAGCCAGGACATGAAAGCAACCTAAATGCCCATCAACAGATGAATGGATAAAGAAGATGTAGCACATATATACAATGGAATATTACTCAGCCATAAAAAGAAATGAAATTGAGTTATTTGTAGTGAGGTGGATGGACCTAGAGTCTGTCATACAGAGTGAAGTAAGTCAGAAAGAGAAAAACAAATACCTACGCTAACACGTATATATGGAATCTAAGAAAAAAAATGGTTCTGATGAACCTAGGGGCAGGACAGGAATAAAGACACAGACGTAGAGAATGGACGTGAGGACACGGGGAGGGGGAAAGGTAAGCTGGGACGAAGTGGGAGAGTGGCATGGACATATATACACTACCAAATGTAAAATAGATAGCTAGTGGGAAGCAGCCGCATAGCACAGGGAGATCAGCTCGGTGCTTTGTGACCACCTAGACGGGTGGGATAGGGAAGGTGGAAGGGAGGCACAAGAGGGAGGGGATATGGGGATATATGTACACGTATAGCTGATTCACTTTGTTATACAGCAGAAACTAACACACCATTGTAAAGCAATTATACTCCAATAAAGATGTTAAAAAAAAAAAACAACTGACAGCATTGGTTTGCATTTGAAGTTTGTCAATTCTTTCTTACCATCTGGTCTGGGTAGCGCTTTGTCTGCTGTACTATTCCAGAGGTCGAAATGGCCTCTGAGACTAGGAGGTATATTGTGCAGGGAATGGATTCAGGCACAAAAGAATGCTCAGCTGAGGCCTTAAGTGCCAACCTAACTCCTGAGCCCAATCAGCCTGTGATTCCACAGTGAAGGCTTGGAGGGAAATTCTGCTAAGGACCAGGGGTGCTAAAGCATCACTGCCTCTGAGTTGTACCTCGTATTCCTTGGATAGAAGGTAGTTGGAGTCGGCCTGCAGCTTCATGAAGTGTCCTTCAAACTGGTTTACTTTTATGGGGCTATAGTTAAAAATATAATAGAAGGAAAAGAAAATTACTGAAGAACAGGGAAAATGCCATACCCAGCCCCAGTTACATTTCAAAAGCAGATAATACAGTAACTAATGAGTTCTCTCTCTTACCAAGAAGTCTTCCGGTTACTGTGAAGAAAAGCCAAAAGGAGAAAGATCTCATTAGCAAATGTCATGTAATACAGTCAACTCATCTTTCAATAAATGAAGTGAAGGAAAACGTGCTCACCCTTTTTGGCCCAGGTTCAAGTGGACAGACAGTGGTCGATCCCGACGAATACTCAGGCGGGCAGAGGGCCTTTCTCGACCATGGCTGAAACCCAAGGGAGAGGACTTATATTCTGATTATGAAATAATTTAAACAGATTTCTCCATTTATGGTAAGGCTGTGCATGTTTGTGCAAATATGGATTTTTCAGTACGTGTACATTTTACACTCAGCCAACATCCCTTTGCGGGAGGGAAAAGTGAGGGAGAACATAAAGAAGAAATAGATTTTTCCCACTCGGAAACCATCCTGCAATAGCTGGAGATTTGTCTTCTGGTTTTTGGCTACAGGTCATAATCACTTCCCACACTCTCAGTAAAGCTTTCTATAAACACACACACACACAGAGTAAACCTTAGAGGCAAGACATGACTGGAAGAGAGAGGACATGCCAAAGAAAAGAAATTCCCTAAGAGAAGAGGGCATGGCACTGGGGCCACATGCTGTTTAGTTCTTTTTGGTCCCTTCTTAAGTTAGCATGGCAGATATGAGCCACAAAATGGATGTGTCAACCATACTTTTCAACATATTTCAGAAAAGTATTCGGGCATACAATTTGCAGACATCTCTGTCTTCGTGAGGTAACTGAACCACACACACGATTTTTTTTTCCTGTGCCAAAGGAGCTATTTCACATCCAAATGAGGCTACAGATGGCCCCTCAGTCATTTGGTGAGGGCAAGACTCAGCAGTGGTTATGTAGAGAAGCTGAAAAAAGTGAGTCATGGTTTTAGGGTTTGATTCTTGTTTTTCTGAACAAACAAAGGTGATTTAACCTGGAGAAATTAAATGATTTTTCCCTCCTTACTTTTCAGGCTAAAGAGCATTTTCAGTTGCATCTTTAAAATTGTGGACCCAATTGCCAAAGGGATCTTTGTACTCACCTGGCTTTCTGTCTGCAGATTAATAAGGCAACAACAGCTACCAGCATGCCAATTAAGAACAGACCAGCACTCACACCTTCAATAACTCCAAACAAAGGCTCTACAATAATCCAGAGGGCAACAACAAACCCAGGTGGGAAAATTAGTGTTAAAGAACCAGTAAGATAGCTATTGGAACCCTATCTCCCTAGGAACGTTATTACGGAAGGATTCAAACGATGGCCACACTAAGGCATTTACTATCGAAAGGCTAAGTGGTACGCAGCTGAACAGATGAGACGTTGGCTACTACCAAGTGACAGCAGGTTGGTCCTTATACTTTTGGAGTCAATGGTGTTCCGCTTATAAAGGAATTTGGGACTTCATCTATGCTTGTATGTAAAGCTTTGGGACACTTGAGATAAAGGCCAGCAGTTTGCCACCAAGGTAAAGATGCTATTTCACTTGTACGAAACGTGTTTTACAGCATCTGGGACATTGGCAAAGCCAGTGAATGGCTCAGAATTATTTTAATGAAATTCCATTTTTATTATCTGGTTCGATACTGGCACTGGGAGTTTATGAACAGGTAGCCCATTTTAAAAACAGTCTATTGAAATATAATTCACATGCCATACTATTCACCAATTTAAACTGCGCAATTCAATTATTTTACATTCAATTTTATAACATTTTCATCACCCCCCTAAAAGAATCCCCAATGCCCCTTAGCAGTCATTCTTCATTCCCTCTCCCTAGACCCTGGCAACCACTAATCTACTTTGTCTTCATAGATTTGCCTATTCTGGACAATAAATTGAGTAATAAGTATGTGCTTTGTTTGTGATTGGCTTCTTTCACTTAGCATGCTTTCAAGGTTCATCCATGTTGTGGCATGTATCAGTATTTCATTCCTTTTTATGCTGAATAATATTCCACTGTGTGGATATATCACATTTTGTTTATCCATTCAGCCATTGATGGACATTTGGGTTCTTTCTATTTTTTTGGTTATTATGAATAAAGCTGCTATGAATCTCCATATACAAGTTTTTATTTTAATTTCTCTTGGGTATACACTTAGGAGTGGAATTGCTGGGTCACAGGGTAACTCTAGGTTTAATATTTTGAGAAATTGCAAAACTGTTTTCCAAAGAAGTTACATCATTTTGTTGATACATTCTACAAGCAATGTATAAGGGTTCAGATTTCTCCATATCCTTACTAACACTTGTTATTGTCTTTTTGATGATAGCCATTCTAGTGGGTGTGAAGTAGTATTTTATTGTGGTTATGATTTGCATTTCCCTAATGTCTAATGATGTTGAGCATCTTTCCATGTGCTTATCGGACATTTATGTATTGTCTTTGGCGAAATGTCTATTCACATCCTTTACCCATTTTTAAATTGTGTTATTTGTCTTTTTATTATTGAGTTGTAAGTGTTCTGTATGTTCTGGATACTTGACCTTTATCAGATATATGATTTGCAAATAGTTTCTCCCATTCTGTGGGTTGTCTTTTCACTTTCTTTATGGTGTCCTTTGAAGCACAAGAGTTTTGAATTTTAATTAAGTCCCGTTTACCTAGTTTGTTGTTGTTGTTGCTTGTGCTTTTGGTATCATAGCTAAGAAACCATCTCCTAAGTCGAGGTCACAAAGATTTACTCCTATGTTTTCTTTTAAAAGTTTGATCATTTTAGCTCTTACATTTAGGTCTGTGGAGTAGTCCATTTCTGAAGTTGCATTTTAAGCCCTTGGATTTGTTTATTCAATGTGCTTTTCAAGACTTACCAAATCAACACAGTCATGTTCCTTTTACTGTGGTTAATATTCTTTTTTGGATATATGTTTACTATCTTCCTTTATTGGACTACATACAATTTTTGTTGTATAACAATAATTTAAAAAGGGAAGAATTGTGTTTACAAATCCCTTACTTAACATTAAATTATAAGCAAACACATCTAAATCCTCCTGTGTTCTGATCCCTTTTTGGTTTGAAAAGTGGGAAATTATCCCTATATTTGGCATAAATAGATGGGAGTGTTTGTGAGGCTGAGTCATCTTTTGTCATACAGCATGAGAGACTGTTTTAGCTATAAAGAAGAACTTCCTGAGACCAAGCATTGTGGAAGGCTGGGTACAGGGAAAGGCTGGGCAGATAATGGTATCAAAGAACAATGTGCTAAAAAATAAAGCCATTCTCAGCATGTTGGAAATATTCTGAATCTGAGCAGTGCAGAGGTTGAGAGGTCAGGCAGAAAGTACCAGAATTGCAGCTCTGCTATCTTGGGCAAGTTACATAAACTCTTGGTATCTCAAATCCTCACCTTTAAAATGGGGATGATAATAGGATCTACCTCAAAAGGTGGTAGTGAGGATCAGGTATATTCTAAGCACAATGCTTAAAACTGCTGCTCCACAGGATGAAAAGTAAAATTAGCTACTATTATTACTCAGGCTTTCCCTCTAACATAAATTTATGTAAAGCCAAGTTAACATTTTGTATCATGTAAAAGCAACGTATAATAAACAAAAGGAAAAAAGTCACCTGTAATCCCACTACTCTGAGATATTCATCATTAATACTTTGGTGTTTTTTCCTTCTAGTCTTTTTTTCCTATGCATTTCTATGTATACATTTCATATACACATTCCCACTAACGACTTGAAAGCCTTTTGTACCTACTTCTGTTTTGGCCTGTGCAAGCTCTTGATTTGAATGGTTTTTTAAAAAATTCATGTTTAATAGGAAAAAAATCAGGTATTTCTTTCTAACTTCTTTACACGATTAATCCCCTTTCAGTCCATTCTGCTACAGAAGTTGTGAAATTCCTCTAATCCACATCAATCCATGATCATATAAAGATTAAAATCCAAGCAAAAATAAATGTTCCCCTTACCACCATCAGCCAAGTCCCCAGATCTCCCCACTAGAGGCTCTTGTAGGTGACATGGTGTTTGGCAGACTATGTAAAGTCGATGGAAAGGTTAGCCTTACCTGACTCAGTGGTGATGGGCAAAGAGAAAAATGTGTCTGAATAGAGTGGCTTTGTGAATTCCTTCAGGTCCTCATCAAATAGCTGGGTAAAAGCCCGAATGCTGATTCTGAAAAGAAAACCAATTTATTTAAGTACAAATTAGTGACTCACCACAGTAGGGTCAAGGAGAAACAGGGTGGTCACCTGGTCAATATGTATGTAGGGTAGGGTATGAATTATGAAATCAGATAGCCCTGGGTTCGTGCATTCATGCATTCATTCATTTATTCATCAAATATTTATTGAGCCCCTACTGTGTGCCAGTACCTGTCCAGGAGCTGGATATACTGCAAAGAATAAGTCCCTATCACCTCGAGGTTTACATTCTTGAATGTAAAACTAAGCTTAGTAGGCTGAAGTCATAGGGCGATATGGGAACAAAAAATCACTTTCTAACATCTAGAGTATGAGCTGCCGCATAGGTAGTGAGCTTCCAGTCATTGAGGGTGTGTAAGCAGAGACTGGAGAACCAGCTCTCAGGGAATCTGTAGGACAGCAGCCCTGCACTAAGTTATAGATTGGCTTGGGTGACCTCTTCAGTCTGTTCTATCCTGAAGTTTCCTAGACTATAGGTTTACTGAGAGTATGAGGATCAGTTTATATGGGAAAACTTTTTCTAGGGTTAATTTAAATCTTAGGAAAAGTAATGGACGATTCTTTTTTCCTTAAAAAAAAAATCTAGATTTGCTCAACCCAAAAGTATCTGGGCACATCCTGTAATATGCTGAAGTAGTACCGACATTAGTACCAGCCAGGACAAATTGTTCTGACCTTTTGCCCTCTCCTTCTCACTCATGCCCAGGTTCAGGTATCATCTTCAAGCTGATACTGATCAATCACATCTATAATTTCCATCTCTAAAAGAAACCTTCCAAGTCAAAAGTTGTACTTCAGGAATAACAGACTGTTGATGGAGGTATTGTACAATGTCCCCAAAGGGTAACAAGCAGTCAACACACATTAAGTGGGAGGGGAGGAGTTGGTGTGTGTTGCTAATGTATTATACCTTTGGACATTGAAAGGAGTCTCTCCCATGAAAAGAGTTTCTTTTACGACCCTCAGAATGGGAGAAAATATTTGCAAACGAAGGAACTGTCAAAGGATTAATCTCCAAAATATACAAGCAGCTCATGCAGCTCAATATCAGAAAAACAAACAACCCAATCCAAAAATGGCAGAAGACCTAAACAGACACTTCTCCAGAGAAGATATACAGATTGCCAACAAACACATGAAAGGATGCTCGACATCTCTAATCATTAGGGAAATGCAAATCAAAACTTCAATGAGGTATCACCTCACACCAGTCTGAATGCCCATCATCAAAAAACCTACAAACAGTAAATGCTGGAGAGGGTGTGGAGAAAAGGGAACCCTTTTGCACTGTTGGTAGGAATGTAGATTGATACAGTCACTATGGAGAACAGTATGAAGGTTCCTTAAAAAACTAAGAATACAACTACCATACGACCCAGCAATCCACTACTGGGCATATACCCTGAGAAAACCATAAGTCAAAAAGAGACATGTACCACAACGTTCATTGCAGCACTATTTACAATGGCCAGGACGTGGAAGCAACCTAAATGCCCATCAACAGATGAATGGATAAAGAAGATGTGGCACATATGTACAATGGAATATTACTCAGCCATAAAAAGAATTGAAATTGAGTTATTTGTAGTGAGGTGGATGGACCTAGAGACTGTCCTACAAAGTGAAGTAAGTCAGAAAGAGAAAAAGAAATACTGTATGCTAACACATATATACGGAACCTAAAAAAAAAAAAAAGGTTCTGAAGAACCTAGGGGCAGGACAGGAATAAAGATGCAGACATAGAGAATGGACTTGAGAACATGGGGAGAGGGAAGAGTAAGCTGGGACGAAGTGAGAGAGTGGCATGGACATATATACACTACCAAATGTAAAATAGATAGCTAGTGGGAAGCAGCCGCATAGCACAGGGAGATCAGCTTGGTGCTTTGTGACCACCTAGAGGGGTGGGATAGGGAGGGTGGGAGGGAGACGCAAGAGGGAGGGGATATGGGGATATATGTATATGTATAGCTGATTCACTTCGTTATGCAGCAGAATCTAACACACCATCGTAAAGCAATTATACTCCAACAAAGATGTTAAAAAGTTTCTTTTATTTGTATAGTGATTTGTAAGTGTGAAGAACTTTTATAAATATGATTCTATTTGACCATCTCCAACCTCTCCAATATAAGAAGGTTATGATATTATTTCAGAGATTTGGAACCTGAAGCTTGGGGAGATTCCATTTCTCACTCAAGATCATAGAGAAAGCTGGTAAAAGAAAACCAAACTCAGTACTTTCTGACTCGTAGTCCAAATCTCTTTCTCTTATTTCCTCCTGGCTTAGTTTTGGTTTAACAGCAGTGACTTCTGTTGGAGGGGTGGCAAAAAGGGCCTGGGCTAGGAAGCATAGGGTTTGAGGTCTAGCTCTCACTGTCACTGATTAGGTGAATGGTTCCCAAAGTTCTTTATGCCTCAGTTTTCTCAACTGTGAAAATAAAAGCATTGGGTATAACAACCTTGACAGGTCCTGCTCTAGAATTCTGGGATTCATAAGTGCAAACGCAAAGTACAAAATGGATCCAGATGAATAAGGGCCTTTAGGAACCCTGGAAGGAGATAATGACTTACCGTAGGCTTGGCTTAAAACTAGCAGGTCCACAGGAACTCTGCCCTTAAACCCTTCCAGTAATGGACACCACAACCACATTTCCTAGCCCAGCAATTAGCACCTATTCAGAATCCTGTCCCATCCTATCTTCCTGCTTTTGTCTTCCCCACTACCCCTCTACACGACCCCCACTTTCAAATGGGAGTATTTGCTCTTCTCTAAACAATCTGTGTATTTCTGCCTCTGCACTGTGAATCTCCTCTTGCCTCTATCTCCATAGTTTCAAATTCTTCCCTACTTTTCAGCACCCAGCCAAAATGATACCTCCTTCAGGAAGCCTTCTGAAACTTCATAGCATTTATTTACCTATACCCCTCTTATGTCCTTCAACATTTCTGCCCATATTTTACAGACATGTCTTCTGTTTATGTATATAAGATTATTTTAATGAACTGATATCTGATAGTAAGTTTTTCAACTTTAAATGTGTCCAGAATCAGAATTCTATAGCACAAAGTTACAGATCATGTGGTTCAGTTTCCTTCATTTGAGGAAAATGAGGTCAAGAGAAGCTGAAACCTGATTGTGGTCACATTGCTATTCTATTTAGAATAGAAACAAAAACAGATCAGCACTTCCCCAACCACCAAACTGCTTCTCACCCATCATGATCCACCCATTCTCTTCCCATATGGAACAACGCTAATTATATACCCGGATAGTAGGAACCCAACAATGAACGGAAACACATTATACATTCGTTGACATAATAAACTTGCGTATCAGCTAAACCTAGCATTTCTCATTTCTTTTCAATCCTAATTTTTCTTTTTCCATGTTCCTTCCTGTCTACCTATTCTCTCTGAAGAAAAAGATGCCTGAGAGCATTGAGGGTCACCATGGTGATTATCGTCGTGAGACAGGCAGAATTCTGCCTGCACAGAGCCTGGGTTCAGCAGCTACCACACGGGGGGTCACTCAGCATGCGGTTCTCTGTGCTCGTATCAAGCATTATCTGCGTGGCATGCTGTTCACAGGAGTGAACGAAATGTGGAGAAATAGAGGAAAGCTGTGTCCTAGAAAACAAATTAGTACGGCAGGAGGTGATTAAGCTATAATAAGAATGTGTAACTCTTCACAGAGCATCTTGGCTCATTTCCTTGTTTGTTCATAAACACTTAATGGCGTCTCTTTTGTGCCCAGTACTTGCCATATTGTTTTGTGACCGATGTCATGTCTGTCTCCCCTATTGGACTGTGAGCTCTTGAAGCCTAGTGAAGAGGGTAGGCTATTAAACAAAGGGCTTAAAAACCACTGCTAACTGGAGGATTAGAGGGGTGTAGAGACTGGGTGCTGTGGAAATGTAGCTGAGGGCCCTACTGCCCAGCTGTGGGTTAACAGGGGTGGCGCGGGCTAGTTGCAGATTGAGCTGGCTTTTAAAGTGTATGAAGCAATTCACCAGTCAGACGGGAGAGTGGAGGGCATCCCAAATAGAGTGAAAAGGATGTGCAAAGGCTCAGGGGTCTAAGAGAGCCAGATTTAAGGGAACTCAGAGGAACAGGGCAAAGCAAAAGGGCAGAGTGTACTTGGGGCAAATGGTGGGAGACAAAGCTGGCGGGGCAGGCAGGAGGGAGGAGGCAGGGGCTTTGTGTGCCCTGCTCTGGAATCTTCACTTGCTCCTGGAAATGAATGGCAAACACTGAAAGACCTTAATCTAGAAGGGACATGGCTAGGTTTGATCTGTCATCTACATGACTCCCCAGGACAGTCCTGCGATGTTTTGCAGATGAGGTAAGTGAGAATTAGAGAACTGAAAGGCCATTTACAAGGTTACACAGCTGAAAAGTGGCAGTGCTGGAACTCCAATTGCAGGGCCTCTTCCTAGGACCTTGGCCGCTGTTATGAACAGGAAGGAGTGTGCTGGGAGACTGGGGGCCTGGTCCACACATGAACTCTCTCTAGCTTCTTGTTCTCTTTTTTTTTTTTTTTTTGCATTATGCGGGCCTCTCACTGTTGTGGCCTCTCCCATTGCGGAGCACAGGCTCCGGACGCGCAGGCTCAGCGGCCATGGCCCACGGGCCCAGCCGCTCCGCGGCATGTGGGATCTTCCCGGACCGGGGCACGAACCCGTGTCCCCTGCATCGGCAGGTGGACTCTCAACCACTGCGCCACCAGGGAAGCCCCTTGTTCTCTTTCTTAAACATAGTAATGAGTCATCTTCTCTCCTTCTCTTTCAAAAAGCAAACCAGAAAACAAACAAAAACAGCCTCAACTTTCCAACCCACAAAGAGAAAATAGCCCTTAGGAGACTTTTCCTCAAATTTCCTGGAGCCCAAGTGACCAAGGAGCTGAGGCATCTCTTGATTCTAATAGGAACTAAAGGATCCCGGCGTTCTGATCTCTTTTATATTTCTCCTTTGCTCTGTCTGAGATCTCATCTCCTTCAGGTAGGCTCCTATGGCCTTTTCCTCAAGCAAATATCACTAATAAGTTTGTGTGTGTTTACTTTGGAGGTGCCAACCTTGGCTGTGTGGCAGTAGCACTTTTGTGGTGAGTCCTGGGCAGAGGTAGCTATACAGAGTCCCTGCTCAAAGTGAGTCCTCTGTTTTAGGGAAACTGTTGGCCTGCCTTTGTGGATGCAAGGGAGGGGCTAAGAATGACATGATGCCGTGTCACTGTCTCCTTTTGGAGCTGGCAGAAAAGTTTCTGCTGAAATTCAGGGGTGATACTCAAAATATGCAAGAGTTAATAAGACCTGGACACTGCCAACCAGAATGGACACTGGCCCATAGAGAACCTGACTGACTGCCATACTGGCTGGATATCAGCTCTGCCAACACCCAACAGAGAAGGCACATCGTCTGCAGAAGTATTAATCTTGGATGCCTGTGGCCTTATACCCAAGATGGAAGCCTAGGTTCTCTATCTCTTGGGGATCCTGGTTTGGGGGGCTGTGTATACTTATACCTGCTTTCGGGGAGCATAGTGTAGATGAAGGGCACAGACAATTCCGACAGATGGAAGGGCCTGTTGGCTGTAGTAGTGCTCCCTGGGGCCAAACCAAAGAGCTGCTCCTTTTCATCTGCCATCTTACTGGGAGGAGAGGGTGCTTACACTCATTCAGGGGCCTTTCCCTTCAAGGGTTCTATCTGGACCAAAGAGCACTTTCGTCTTTTACGCCTTAGAAGGTAAATTCCAGTCCTCACTAAAAGTGGAAGATAAAACCTCATATGTCTTGAGTCTCCCTGAACTCAATCTTTCTATTTGGACATTTTCACAATTGTTAACATAGTAAGTAAATTGTCTGATTCATACTAGAGAAGTTTTAGGAGAAAGGACAATCTATTAAGAACCTTCAATTCTTCACATAACGAATTGGAGCTTTTGCACAATGCGAAAGCCTTCTTTACACATTACCTGTGAATGCAGGCAGGAACACAACTTTTATAAATTACCTAGTAAAATGTAGAGCACTCTTGTAACGCAGTTTATTAATCTACAGGAGCTCATGTGCATCAGAGGCCCAGAGAGCTGAGCGCCCAGTGATGGAGCACGTCCCTTCTAGCAAAATGACGGTAATACATCTAACCTGTAGGCCGTGCGTGGCTTCAGCGGTCCGTCACAAAATTTTTGCTGATTGGGATCACATTTTCCACCCAGGCTCTCCATCTCTGCACCAAGCTTAATGTTAAAACTCTTAGAGTTGCTGTCAGGACTTTCCGCACATTTGCTGGCAAAATAATCAGTCTGGTACACCCGAATGGAGGCATTGTGCCTGTATTCCAGGTAGGAGGGCAGAGGGTGCTGCTGTTCTGGCTTCAGCTCATCACTGCCTGGAGGGAGAAAACCCACAGTGAAGCACTGACTTTCTTGTGACTTCAGTCATTTCTAACCAGGTTTCTGAGGTTACCTCCTCACCCACTATCTGTAGTCATCCCTGGAGTGCAGAATCTGTGATCTCAAAGGATGCTATGAAATTCTCCCAATGAAATTAATTTAATTCACTTTTTCTAAAATAAGTAAAAATTAAAAATAAATAGTGTATATACAAAATTTTATATATGCATATTCATCTACACCGACACACACACGGACACACACACACACACACACACACAATCATTTTTCTAGGAAAGAAAATATGTGTGAACGAGAGGGTGGCTCATGCATCAAATGATAATGTGTCCCGTAACTCCAGAAAGTTGGACACTCCCCACTGTGAGAGTCAAGCCACTCAAAAAGGTCTCTACCTTGCCAATAACCATTGTAGCTGAGCGAATAAGGAGATCCCTATGACCTGGGAAATGGGGAAGAGATAAGAGGAATCAGGTCTGAGGCCAGAGCAGTCGCCTCATAGGCACGCTCCCCGTGCCGTGCCCAGTCTGATAATTGCTCTGTGTCCTGCTCTGTTATCTTGAGTACAGCTTAATCCTGGCTTAAATTTGGTCCCTCATGCAGAACACTTCCCAGAACTCTTCCCCTGTCCACCCAGCCTGCTGTGTGTTTTGGCACTGCAAACTCGTTTTGATGTTGGCTGGAGGAAAGCATAATTAGGAAGGAAAATATTATAGAGATTGGATACCATTTACAGTGAACTTTAAGGAGTGGTACTGTGGGGCTTCTTTGTGTCCTGGACTCAATCTCAATTTATTAAACTTTTATTGTTTAATAAAATTTGCTCAAAAATGAATGGATCTTAGAAATATTATCCTGTTGGCAGTAATTAAAAGGAAGGTTGCCTTTAGGAAGAGTATATATGCTCTAAATGACACTTATGTGAGATGGCTTGTTATCTTAGACCACCAGGGGGAGCACAGCCCATCTCCATGGACATCAATAATTGAAACCCACGTGGCTGGAACACACGAGGCTGAATTCTGGGGTATTACTTTTTTTCAGCTACTGCCTTATATTCAGGTAGGAAAACACTGTCTTCAGGGCAGCCTACTTAAATTTAAAGTCTCTCTACAGTTCACCTATTTATCTCCAATTAGGATGTGTGAGGAAACTTGGAATGCAGCACTGACCCTTGAAATTATTGAATTAATTATGCATAACCAGCTCTAGTACAATTAAATAAAATGTAAAAATACACAGTGAGAACGAAATACTGTTTAGCTCCAACATTTGTCATGGCAGGTTTAAAGCCTCCCACTGCCCACAAATGGGTTAAAATAGTCAAAATAGTCTGGGATGCTTAAGAAACTCCAGTGCAGCACCTTAAACAATTTTGAAAAATATAAGACATGTAGAATATATTAATGTCATTCCAGACACAGACATCTGTTTTGGAGAAATAACACACAAGACCTCAGTGGCAAATACACATATGGACATGTGTGTCCCCAGATACAGCACTCCTGTAGATGATTTGATAAATGCTGATGTAATAAGCTCTAAAGATCATACCGGGTGGCTGTATGGAATGTTATTATAAGAATTACCTAGTATTTGCCTGATCCATAAGAATTGGGTAACACTGAATAATTTAGTGGACTAGATAATGAAACATATTATTGAAAATTCAGTAGAGAAAGGAGGAATGCTCTTCATGATGATTTTTTCCCCTCTTTTAAGCTTTTGAATATTTTTGTGAATTGGTGGGTGGTTTGGGAGTGTATGATTGGTGCAGGTATTGAGACAGGAAGGGGGGAAGGCAGATGAAGCATATAGCTGCTTAATGGCAGAACAAGGGAGCCGAACGGGACTGAATAAGTAGCAAAGAAGACTGAATGAGTCAGTACATGCCATGCACTTCCAACAGTGCCTGGCACATAGTACGGGCTCAAGAAATGATGGTTACTGTTATTACTGATGTAGTTGCTATTAATGTTACTCACCCATTTAATAATTAAACCCAGCAGATAATAGGCTTTATTGCGGAAAGAACCTTTGAGCAGTTTTCTGTTACATCTCCCTGCATCCAGCAGAGAGAAAGTGAAATGACATAAAAATTCAGTTTTCTTCTTTTAAAAACTTGTCACAAAAGGAGCTCCCACAGTGACTTTTGGGAAAGTAATCCTGTGTCTTACAGCAGAGTTAATTCGTGATCACTTACCGTCAGCCTCTCTCACCACCACTGTGAAGTATTTCACAGCTCCATTGGTGTCGCTGAACCAGCTGCAGTTGAAAGTAAAGTTGATGGAAGATTTGCTAATTAGCACATCCTTTTTATTCACCCGAATATGTGGAGGTGGAGGAGGAGGGCCTGGAAGAAGAGTGGGGAGGGGACCAAGAAGGGTCACAACTATGCTTTTACGTATAAACTATCAGTGAAATGAAGATCTCTACTCACCTACATCAGACTGTGTGTGTGTGTGTGTGTGTGTGTGTGTGTGTGTGTGTGTAATGCTTGGAATCAAGAAAACCTCCTCCTCTCCTGAAGGGAAGCAGGCAGAGGAAGTGATTTGCCAGTAGCACATTAAACATAATGAAAGAGGCAGCTCCTCAGCAGGATTTCCTGGAGTTGTAGCATCAAACTGCTTAAAAGCTCCATTATGGCTCTAACTGTGTCAGGCAAAGAGATGTATTTAAATACTAACTCATTCAGGTTCTTTAAGATCATTTAACTTGTTTGCTGCCAGGATGCGTTACACAGAGAAATGTTTCTACTTCCCAGAGCCTTTCAGATCCTCTTCAAGTGACAACAAGACACACTAATGTGGGTGAGCCGTATGCACGTGAACAGGGGTGGTGGATACCACAGAGCAAGGCACACGCCCTGGGTGCGCCTCCAGGGACACTTACGGTCTATCATGGTGATGGTGCTGTCTTCGACCACCTCACTGCTCATGCCGGCTGACTGCACCTTGATGGACACCAGGTATCTCTTATGGGGCACTAGCATCATGATGTTAACCAGAGATTTTTCTTTCTCCAACTTTCTGGAGAACTCAACTTCTTGAGTGTCCATTTTCCGGCACTCAATGCTGTACCCATCAAAGTCAGAATCGGGAGGGATCCAAGAACAGGCGATGGCCGTGGAGTTCTGAGGACGGCAATGCAGATTCTGTATCTTGTCTGGCTCTAAAGGAGACAGGAAGAGACACTTTTCACAACTCTGTGAGACATCCTTTTAGCTCCTTTGGCTCCAAGTAGCTCAGAGACCTAAATAAATAATTCTCAATCTTCGTGTGAATTGTCTTTCATAGATGTCCAAGGGGATTTCTGCCTATGAGACTCCGCTTTGAGAAACACTAAACATTAAAATTCTGTCCCTTTAGAAAAATCACCGGGTGCCATTGTGACTGGAAACGCGTGGGCACTGAAATCAAGTGGCAGAAGTCAGATAGAAGGTGGGACAGAGTAGCCGAGAGGTGCAGCTTGATCTGCCTGAATTTAAATTCTGTTTGCCAGCGACTCACTCGTGGGCAAGTGATTTAACACATCTGTGCCCTATCTGTAAAGTGGGGAAATTAAGAATACCTACTTCCTATGGTTACTGTAACGACTCAATGAGCTGAAACATGCACAGCCACCCAGCACAGTGGCTGGCGCGCTAACTGCTCAATAAATGTTAGTTCTTAAAATGAGGAAAGAAATGGCATTGCTGACGTTTTTACCCTCTGCATCTGGCTTCTGTCCCTGTCTTCCATTTTTTGCCTGCCCCTCCCTGCTCACACGCCATGCCCCAGGGACTGAACTGCTGTGATTCCCCACAGATGCCAGACTCTTCCATCCCCCTGTGCTTATGGTCGTTCACTTTCTTCTGCCTGACAGAGTGCCTGACTCAGTAGGGACTTGAATGGCAGCTGATTTTATTTGTTCCTGTGAGTGACACAACCATGAGTCTGAAAGAAAAGCAGTCACGTGACCGTGCAAGTTAACAACCAAACCATGTAGGTTACCCCGTTATATATGCTCTTCTGGGAACTATGTGTAGACCTACTTGGCCCTCCCAGCGGCAGCACCTGTTGCTCTGGTTTGGAGCACGACCCCCCTTCCCCTGACACGTGCTTTGTTACAGGAGTCACTGTCCTCACCAAACACTCGGCATCTGCGTGCTCCTGAGCGAATTCCTGTTTCATATCAAGGTCTATAAATGTAAGCTAAGTCACAGCAGGTTAGATGAGGATGATTTAGGGAAAAAAAATCAAGCCGAGGATTTTTCAGGATAGAGGAAGAATTGGCCTTTGAGGCAGACAATAATTGTGTCTTTTCAAACATTAATTGCGTGTTAATCTTTTGAGCTCCCTTCAAACCAAGTCACAGCTGAGACCCAAAGACACCTCCTTTTTCAGCTTTGGAGAAATTCTTTGAAAACATCCTGCCTAATCCATAATTCTGATAATTTACACAAAGTATAATATGGAAATTTGCTTTGATCTCTTCCCTCAGTTCCTTCTCTCTCCTCCTTTTCACCTCTAAATCCTGCCTGTTTTCCGAGACTCAGGTTACATTTCCATTCACTAAGAAACAAGTACCTACTGTGTACGATGTGCCCTTCTAGAGACTGTGAACAGTACAGAAGTGAACAAGATATTAGCTGTAACCTCTAGGAAGGGAGATGAGTCCAAACCAGTCATAATACAAGGTAGAAAAGAGAATGTACCAGAAGAAATGGGGAAGAGGATGCTGTGTGAAGTGACAGACAACTTTCTGCTTCCGGCGTTAGCGGTGGGCAGGAGTTAGCAAAGCCTTTCTGGCAGAGATGACACCTCGCCTAGATACTGGGAGAGGGGCATTTTAGGCAGAGAAAACCATGAACCTGGGCACCAAGGGTGGTGCTGGGAGGAGTGGGAAGGTGGCTGGTGGAGCAGTGCAAGCTGTTCGGCATGGCTGGAGTGTGTTTGTGAGAAATGGGGCACTGGAATGATTTTACATGAGAATTCTCAACTTCTGTTTTGTTTAATCCTCTGGTCTTCTGTTACCCACAGCCAAACGCAATCTGAACTAATGCAACCCTCAAAGTTCATTCCGCCATTCCCCGTAAAACTCAGCATCGAGCCCCTCTTGGTGCTGGCTGCTTTCCTCTTGGGCACGCCCCATTTGGTAAATGCTTCTCTTAAATTCTAGCATCCAGGACCGAATACAATATTCCAGATGCGATCTGACCAGCCCAACCTCAACTGAGCTCTCAGATTCTAACACCTGTGATTCAATTACACAGCCCACAATATGCCACTGCAAACCCCTCTTGATCTGGCTATAAACTAAAACTCTTCGTTCTTTTTCACATATTTCTCTTGACACACACCTATCTGATCCCAAACTGCTCTTTGGATACAATATCCAAAGAGTTATAATTTTTGTAGCATGAATGTTTGTTGAATTAACAAAACAGCTACTGGCTTAAATTTCTAATTTTCAACTTCGTATTTTATCAATAGCCAATAACTATTTGATCTGATCTCAGAAACTACATTTACTGGGTATTATTGAAAAATAAATATTTGGATTGAGGTTCCTATACCAAAAACTTCTGTTTCTTTGAGGTCTGTGGTATTTATCTCAAAATGCCTTGTGTGTGGGCTCCCCTGGTGGCGCAGTGGTTGAGAGTCCACCTGCCGATGTGGGGGATGCGGGTTCGTGCCCCCGGGGGGGTCCCACATGCCGTGGAGCGGCTGGGCCCGTGAGCCATGGCCACTGAGCTTGTGCGTCCGGAGCCTGTGCTCCGCAACGGGAGAGGCCACAACAGTGAGAGGCCCGCGTACCGCAAAAAAAAAAAAAAAAAAAAAAAAAAAAAAAAACCCTTGGGGAAGAAACTGATATGTACTTTATTGTTGAAGTATTTTCATCTTTAGAATTTACAGCAATATGTCCTAACCAGTCCCTCTGTTTCTAGTTTGCCCCTTTCGATCTGTTCTCTGTTCCACCCCCATAGTGACTTTCTAAAATGCAAATTTGATTATATCTCGGCTGAAAATCCTTCAGTGGCTCCAATGGACTGAGGTTCAAAATCATCACCGTGGCTCACAAGACATTTTATGACCTGATTCTCCTAATCCTTACCTATTATCCTCTGGCCAACTAAACTCCTTTCTATTCCTGCCTCCTGCCTGGTTTTGGAATCTTTTATTCTCTCTACCTGGAACATTCTTTACTTCTTTCTTCATCTCCACCCGGTGAGTCTTACTCTTTCCTTGTTTTTTTTTTTTTTTTGCAGTACGCGGGCCTCTCACTGTCGTGGCCTCTCCCGTTGCAGAGCACAGGCTCCGGACGCACAGGCCCAGTGGCCATGGCTCACGGGCCCAGCCACTCCGCGGCATGTGGGATCTTCCCGGACCGGGGCACGAACCCGTTTCCCCTGCATCGGCAGGCGGACTCTCAACCACTGTGCCACCAAGGAAGCCCTTTCCTTGGGTTTTGATTTGGATGTTTCTTCTTCTAGGAAGCTCCCTTTTATTGGGTCAGATGCCTTTACCCTGTGTTTCTCTAGTGCCAAATACTTCCTTCATCACACCCAAAATGTCTTGTTAATGATAGTACTTCCCACTCGACTGTAAGCTCCACGAGGGCAGAGATTATTTCTTGTGGTTAAAGTTGAATAAATGAACAAATCTATATAGAACTTCTGTCTGAACTCAAATCTAACCAATTTCAGGTAAAAATGTGGATTTAAACCAAGCCCCACTGGAATAAGATGTTGCAACACATACTTCCTCCCCACTTCATCTGAGAATCAAGACATGTCATACTTGTCCTCACAGATCCAAAAATTGGTTTGCTGTAGGTTTTCCAGGAATCACCACTGACAGTCTTGACACTGAATTGATAAGATCTCCCTGGACGAAGGCCATACACGATGCGTCCTTCTGATTTTCTGTTGCTGTAGGGGTTGAAGACTGTGACGGCATCTCTGGGGAACCACTGCAGCTCAAAGTCATCATAGTCTGTCCAGTCCGGTGGCCCTTTCCAGGTGATGGCCAACGATGTGTTCGCAACATCAGCAAATGACATAAGACTGGGAGGACTTGGGGCTGTATGTATGAGCAAGTAAAAAATCATGTAATCACTTCTATGCCATAACATATATAAATAAGATAGCTGAGCGACATCGGACATACGTTTAACGTACTTCATAGGAAGAGGTAATATGATAACATAATAATATAATAATAAGAGCTTCCATTTACAGTATTCACTACGTGTGAGACACTGTCCTCAAGTGTTTTATGTACATTTTCTTTAATTTTTATAACCAGAGATTTTTTACCAGGGTGCTATGGAGCATGAGTGTGCCCTGAATGGATTACAAGTATGAGAAGATATTTATTCCATCAGATTTGGGGATGTGAAGGCTAGAGTCCACAGACAGTTACATGCAATTGCAGAGAGCCTTGTTCATTGACCCCAGGGTGGCACACAGATATCAATGTTATCTGTGTGTGCCCAAGAAATAAGAAAATTTAGAAAGCACTGATCATAGTAACACAATGATGATGTATATGACTATCCCCATTTTACAGATAAGAAAGCTGAGGCTTAGAGATGCTCGGTGACTTGCCCAGCTTCACACAGGTAAGTGGTAGAGCTGAGCCAAGGACCTAGATCTTTTCACCCAAAGTCTGTCTCCTTTACCCATTCTATCACAGAGCCTTCCCAAGTTCAGGGGCTAGCACATGGTACCTCATTACCGATTTTATTTCTTATTAATAAGGCCGTAATTAAAACATGCCTGTGGAAGCTACTTCCCACCAACACTTGGCCATTGGCAACTGGGCTTCTTACCTGTTCTGCTCTCCCCCGTGACCTTGTTGCTGAGATCTCCACTATGAGTTATCACACACAGCGTGTATTTCCTTCCGGGAACGAGGCCATGGAAACGCCACTCCGTCAGGTCCTTGTCTTTCCAGTTTTCCTTCTTTGTGCCATTTGGGTTGTAGAGAATCAGCTCATAAAAGTCGAAGTCCCCAGAGGCTGGACTCCAGCTGAACCAGAGACTGTCTGTCATGTTTCGATTGGATCCCTTGAGGTTACTCACAGAGGCTGGGACTTAAGAGAAGGACAACCTTTACTAAAAACAAGACAGATAGAAACAAAGGCATTTTGGCCCACAGGTGAAAACATAAGCTATGTTGGGTGTACGGGTGAGTAGTGCTTATTGTAGAGTCAGATCTTGCTTCTACTTCAGGTCACTTGAGTTTAGGGGCATGTGGTCTAGAGACCTGGCACAAATTAAAATAAAACAAAGCACAAGAGGTGGTGACTTCTGTATGCTCGTTACATGTCCTCTGATAAACATATAAAGTGAAATCTTCAGAAATGACTAAGACTGGTCAAATAGTTCATAACTTAGGATATAAAAAGCCCTGAAAGTTGTTCATAAAATGTTCCTGCCCCTTCCAGTCTGGCCCATCTCACTTGGGCCACCATCCCATAACATCCCTCTCTGGGCCTCTTTACTTCCTCTCCATCCTCTCTTAGGTTCTCAGTTCTCTCTCTCAGCCCTTTCTTCCCCCACAATCTATACTGATGGAACCTCACTTGGGAAGTGAAGTGTTAACAGTCATTTCTACCACAGTATAAATTAGTCAGGCTGGCACCTGTCCCGTGGGTATGTAAGCTTCATGATTCTTTGGAGAGTGAAGACTGTTGTCCCTTGTTGGAGGAATTTTAAACATAATGAGCAGATAAGGGAAGACGTGCCTAGGGCAGATGGCCCTGAAGATGGTAACATCTAGGAAATTCCACTCATGGCTTATCCGCTGCTCTTTTTCATTCCCTCAGAAGACAAGCTGAGAACTCCTGCTGAGTGACTAAAATGAGCTCTTCCCATGGCTCATCTCACCTTCGGGTCTCAGCTGAAAAGCCTTCTCTGTCTAAAGGGGTCTCTAAGTCTTGTCCTGCCGAGTCACGCTGTGTCATAACATAATGTTTATTTCCTTCAGAGGATTTAAGGGGTTCCAAAATCATCACCCTTTAAAATCTGCTGTCCTGTCCCCTCCTCCTCTCTGCTAGTGTAGAGCCCTGTGAGGTCAGGGGCCCTGTGAGTCTTGTCTACTCTCCTAGTGCAACAGTGAGCCCAGTGCCTGGCACACAAGAGCACTCAAAAACAACTGTCAATTAAGAATAAAAATTGGGGACTTCCCTGGTGGTCCAGTGGCTAAGGCTCAGTGCTCCCAATGCAGGGGGCCGGGGTTCCATCCCTGCTCAGGGGACTAGATCCCACATGCATGCTTCAACTCAAGAGTTCACATGCTGCAACTAAGACCCGGCGCAGTCAAATAAATAAATAAATAAATATTTTAAAAAAGAATAAAAATTGAATAGAAAAAAATGAGATAATGGACTCAAATTATGGAGAAAGAGTAGATTCAGTTTCTTATTTGCAAAACCCAGGATGTTTCTCTCTCTCATTTTCCTGGAACTCTTGTGTTCACTTCATCTAGTGCTGTGTTTCTGATTCACAGCAGTCTTTGCTTGTTGGCCCCATTTGTAGCTGCCCTTCTTTGGACCTGCTCTCCACTCCATCTATTTCCTGTAGAAAGCTGAAAGGCACAGCTTGAATTGAGCCCTGATGGGTTATAACCCTCGCATAGCAGTTTGCTGGCAAGTAGAGGAGCCAGACTCATTTTTTTCACTAAACTCTATGAGGTAAGCACGTGTAGGAAACAAAGCAAAAACCAGTGCAAAAACTATTCTGATATATAATCAAAGGTCTGATTTAGGGTCAGAAATTTCATATAAAGGTCACAAATTTCATATAAAGCTACACCGTGGGTAGAACAGGAAACTAAGGACAAATCAAGGAAAAGCCAGTGAGTACTGTGACAATTTCCCTGCTATTCATTACAGCTTGGGTTCAGGTCTTACCTGTTCTACCGAATATGGAAGACTCATTAGACAGCTCCCCACTGTGAGTTACAATCACCATTTTGTACATTCGACCTTGTAGCAAGTTCTGGAAAGAGAAGCTCTGGACTTGCGGGCCAACTTGAGCTCGCTCCTGAAGAGTTCGATCTGGGTTGTACAGAAAGATGTTGTACCATTTGAGCTCCCCCTCTGAGGGGGTCCAGCTGAAGGACAGGTGTCTGGTGGCGTTCTCTGTGATCCTCAGGTTGGTGACAGCTGCTGGGACTAGAAAGGTTGAGGAGAAAGAGAACGAGACTGAGTTTGGTACAGCCAACCCTGACCCAGCCCGGGGTTGGTGCCTAGATGGCCACACTCCATCAAGCAGCTCAAAACACACCATCCCTGCCTTTAAGAATATTGACTACATGGAGACCCCAGAGCAAAGAAATCCGAATAATGTGAATTAGCGAGGCTGAAGCTGTTAATGTTAAAAAGCAAAACCACAAGAGAACAACAACAAAAAACCCCCACTAATGGAAAACTATCTTTAAAGACATTTTTTTGCATGTAAAATAAATGTTAGTCTGACCTGTGTGACTAAATGTTTTTCCAGTACTAGGAACTAGATCAGAGACCAGCAATCTGAGTGCCCTCTGAGAGCTAAGAAATGACCATTGGAGGGAAGGGCAGTGGGAAGGAGAGACTAGGTATGAAAGAAAGGGAAAATCAGGCAGAAAGAGAAAACTAGATTCAGAGACATGGGAAAGAGAAGGAAGAGGAAAAGCCAAAACCCAAAACCATTTTTTAAAAAAGGTTTACATTAGGATTTTGGAACCTTTTTGGCCTTCCGTGCTACCTGCTGGCAAGGTGAAATGACCTGCTTCCAAACTGTTGGCACAGATGCTGCCTGATACCATGGAAGTCTTAAGATGCCCGTGGAAATAGAACAGGACATCTGTCTCCTCTCTCCTGGGTTCTCTTCTCCAAACACTTTCTCAGGCTCTTTTGCTTTTCCCCTCTCCTTATGCCAGATCCTTAAAAGTTGGTATTTCCCATGGTTTCACCCTTTGTCTCCTTCATATTCTATAACATTAGCGAAACAGTCAGTCTCATTCACTTTATGGCTCGCTATGGCCTGCATGTTTGTGTCTCCACCCCGACCCTCCCGGAAATTCATGTTGAAGCCTAAAGGCCTAAATGATGGTTTCAGGGGGTAGCGAATGGAAGATGATTAGGCCACGAGGGTGGAGACCTCATGAGTGGGATCAGTGCCTTATAAAAGAGACCCCAGAGGGCTCTCTCATCCTTCCCACCATGTGAGGACACGGTGAGAAGATGCTCGCTGTGATGCAGAAAATGGGCCCTCACCAGACACCAAATCTGCTGGAGCCTTGACCTTCAACTTCCAGCCTCCAGAGCTGTGAGAAGTAATGTCTGTTGTTTAAGCCACCCAGTTTACGGTATTCTCGTTATAGCATCCTGAACACACTAAAACATGGATTTAACTAGAATTTTTGTCCAAATCTTTATCTCCAGCTCACTTTTCTGAGCTCAGGACCCCTATTATCAATAACCTATTGATCACCTCTCTCTGCAAGTCATTCAGACATCACAAACTCAGTTCAGAGCTGAGCCCTGTATCTTTTTCCTTGACACTCTCTCCTCCTGCTTCTCTTATCTCAGTTAATAGAATCATCTTCTACCAGGTAGAAACTGTAGAATCTTCTTCTGTTCCTCCTTTTATACTCTACTCAGCCACCAAGTGCCATCTTATCTAATGCAGGACTATTTCTTGACTATATCTACTATTCTTCATCAGGGCCCCTGCATTAGTTTTGCTTTGGACCCTTATCGTTGCTATGACTGCCATCACCTTAGGACCCCAGTTGCCTCTCTGACCACCTCCCCTCACTTTGCCGTCACTCACTGTGCTCTACCAATAGTGGCCTCATTGCTACTTCTCCAAAGCTCCCACCTCAGGTTCTTTGCCTTGCTGTTTGCTCTGCTTCAGGATGCTCTTCCCCAAATATCTACACGGTCCTCTTTCTCACTTCTTTCAGACTTTTACTCAAATGTCACCTTCTCAACAAAACCTTTCAGGACTGTACTATCTAAAATTGTTAGCGTCTAGCACTTGCTAACCCACTTCCTGCTTTAATTTTCTCCTCAGTATTTATTACCATTTAACGTACTATATTTTTTACTTCTTTATTTTCTTCATTGCCTTTCTCCCCTACTAGAATAGAGGCTTCATGACCACGAGGGCTGTTTTATTCATTTCTGTGTATCCAGCATTTAGGACAGTGCCTGGCACACAGTAGGTGATCAATAACAAGTTCATTTATGAGCCTGTCTCCCCACCTTTGGTCTCTTCTCCATTCAATCTATCCCCCATTGCCATCTGATTTACCTTTTTCTTTTTTAAAGTACAAATCTTTATTACAGAACGTTCACTGTCTGGCTGAAAAACTTTTATTGTCTCCTTTTATTTATTTTATAAGATGAAAAATAAATTCCTGAGGAAGGCACGCCAGGCACTATCTAATCTGGCCCGAACCTGCCTTTCCAGCCTCACGTCTCCACCATGTAACACACACTTCGGCCACCGCAAAATCTCCCTGCTCCTTCTCACACCTCCCTGTCTTGGCACGTGGTCGTCTGTCTGCACTGGGTGTCCTTCTAGCTTTTCTCCACGTGGAGAATTGCTTCATCCTTCATGACAGTACTGAAAGGTCACTTTCAAGAAGACTTCCCAATTCCACCTGACTCCATGCTCCCCTTGATGCTGGACATCCCTCTCTCACAAACAACCCTTATCACAATGTATTGACATTATTTGTCCATGTGTCTGTCTCCCCCAATTGTCAGTCACTTCTTCCAGGGCGAGAAGCATGCCTAACTTAGCTTTATGTCCCTATCGACATCAAACCCCTTTCAGACCTGGGTGCTTAATAAATAAATAATCAGTTAGACCAGTGGTGCTGTCTGAATAATGGCCCCCAAAGATGCCCATGTCCTAATCCCCGGAACCTGTGAATATGTTACCTTATGTGACAAAAGGGACTTTGCAGATGTGGTTAAGTTCAGGATCTTGAGATTATCCTGGATTGTCTGAGTGGTGACCAATGTGATCACAAGAGTCCTTAAAAGATGGAAGAGGGAGGCAAGAGAGCAGAGAAGGCGATATGGTGACAGACACAGCGGTTGGAGTGAGGCCACTGCTGGAAGGAATGTGAGTGGCCTCTAGAAGCTGAAAAGGGTGAGGAATGGCTTCTCCCCACGAGGTCTCTAGAAGAAACACAGTCCTTTTGTGACCTGACGCCTTGATTTTAGCCCCATAAAACCTATTTTCAGATTCTGATCTCCAGAACTATAAGATAATAAATCTGTGTTGTTTGAAGCTGCAAAGTTTGTGGCAATTTATTACAGCAAAAATAAGAAATGAATAGAGCCAGTTTTGATGCAAAATCTGAATTGGAGTGTGGTGGGCTGAAAGCTGTGCGAATAGGCCGACTGGCGGAAGTGGCAAATCACGGTGAATGTCCCTGCTGTGTCAAGAAATATATATCATCTCCCAGTGTTGCTTCATCCCTTTGGCCCTACAGTTCCTAAGGAATAGCAGACAGGGAGGTGTTGTACGAAACAACAAGCTGTGCGAATTACCTGTCCTGCCTTCGGTCTGGGCTTCCTTGCTAAAGAGGCCTCCGCTGACGGTTAGGATCTGTATCTTGTATTTCTTTCCTGGTGTTAGGTCTTCAAATTTGTGCTGCTTAGTCGTGGCTGCCTCTGATGTGTTACTTAGGAGGATCCCATTTTCACTTAGAAGCAGGATATCATATCTTTCTGCCACGCCAACAGCTTTCTGCCAACTTACTATTAAGGAGTGACTACTGTAGGCATTGTCTGCAGTTATTCCCTGGACGGACGCTGGGACTGCAAAGAAAAGAGAGGCCAGTTCCATCACTTAGGGTTAAGTAACCAATTGAGAAAAACGTCCCTACATCAACTGCAGATGGAAGATGATGCCTCAGGGTTGCATCATTGACACTTTCCATGTGCCCTTAGGAGAAAGTATTTCTTGGTCTGAATTATCTGTGTAACTGCTTAGATTCTCTCTTTTTTTTTCTTCTCTGATTTAGACGGATCTTGAAGTCAAACAAATAGAAAAATTAGTGGAAGTGACACTGATAAATATGCAGAGTGATGCATATCGATGTATCTAGAAAGTGGAAGAATGCTGAACAAATTTACATTCAATGAATACAGTTTGGATGACTGAATGGTGTTGCTTGTTTAGACTTTCATTCCCAAGATTAACTCAGGTCAAAGCTTTAAGCCTTGACCTAAGCAGTAGCATATAACAGTGTTTGTACTACAGCTCCTGATGTGAAAGGCCAGATAGTATTATTTGTTAATAATATTTTATGTCCTAAGCTTATATTTTTTCTCATTCTACATAATATCCTTAAGAGATCTCATCCACTCCCATGGTTTGAATTGTTAGCCATGTGGTGATGACTCCCAAATTTAAACTCTCAGTTCAGATCTCTCATCTATTTTTGCAAATGACATCCCTCTCTGGATGTTCCACAGACACCGCCCCCTCAACCCTCAAGATGCCCAGACTGAACTGCTCATCTCCCTCCCACCACCTCCTCATTGCCCTTTGTTGGTCCAAGTCTTGGTCCAACTCTTGACCCAAGCCAGAAACTTGTCACACTCACCTTTCTACAGAATCAAACACGAGTCTTGTCATTCCTGTCTCCTAAATCTTACATGTCTTGGGTCTTTCCACTTCTCTCCTTCTCTTCCTCACTAGCCTAGGACTCCATCATCTCTCACCCACAGTACTGCAAGTCCCTTGTTTCCTCACTTCCCACTGTTTCTAACTGTACACAGTGTCTGGCAGATTCTCATAGCATGCCATGCTGATGGCCCTTTAATCGCTATCCACAATTCTAAACACTTTAACAAGGCATACAAGGCCCTTCGAAATTAGGTCCATCTACCTACTTGGCCACGTGGCTCACATCGTTATTCTAGCATAAGTAGTGTATAGCTCCGCAAATGTGCCATGCTTTCTCTTCCGTCCAGGCCTTTGCTTTTCTGCTGGAACCAGATCAACACATACTTCACCAGGATAATTTCTTAGTATCTTTTTAAATGTTACCTCCTCCTGGAAGCCTTCCCTGACTCTTTTTGTTTGCTCCTATAGTATCCTGACATTACTTTTATTTTAGCACTTATCATGCTATACTTTAGTTGCCTTTTACCTGACTCCACTATATTGTAAGCTTCTTTGGTCAGGGGCTCTATCTTGCTGCTGAATTCCCATTTTCTAACATAGTGCTTGACATATAGTTGGAGATATACGTATATGAAACAGACACAGAGAAGGGCACAGTACAGAGGCCCATGCCCCACAGCTAAATAAGTGGTCATGAGAACGGAAGACATCTAGTACATACTGTATCACAGTAGAGAGAGCATGACGCTTGGAGCCAGATAGACCTAGATTTGAATTATAGCTCTAGGTCTTATTACATGTATCCTTGATAATGTTTTATAAACTTTCTAAGCCTTGCTTTCCTCATCTATAAATTGAAGATAATGATCTCTACCTTGTAGTATGGTTAAAGATCATTTTAAATGCCTGGCATTTATAGTGGTGCTGATAGCTTATTTTTGTTTTGAAAGTACTATGTGAATAGTGATATTAATATAAATAAACAGATACATTATTAATTCATCACAAATGAAGTAGATGGCATAGGTGTGTTTTTCTTTAAAGAATTTTGAGAAAGGGGTAAAATTTTGAAACACGCAGAGTTAGAGAATCAACTATTATATCCCTTAGCAAGTATAAAAATCTATTCACATGATTTCGTTTCTAATTACCTTTCATTTGTTTTTGAATCACTCTATTCAGAAACAAAAATGCAAAGAAAAAAAACATGAGAAAGGCTCTTGAAACCACATTGAATTGTACGAACTTAGTGGTTTTGAATTTGGGTATTTTCCATTTGTGAGTGGCCAAGCCCATCCATCGTCCCATTATGGAGAACTATTTGGCCCTTCTGCGGGGGGACGCTTACCTGTACGCCCGAGCGCATCTACTTGGTTCTTCTGGGACCCGCTGACAGAGGCGATCACGATCCGGTACTGCTCCCCAGCCTCCAGCCTGTGGAACGTGTGCTCAGAGACAAGCTTGGGGACCGTCTGAGACTCAACCTTTTGATTCTGCCTGAACGCTGACACCGTGTAGGAATCCACGTCCCCCCCACCTGGAGTCCAGTTCACCGTCAGGCTATCTGTCGCCCCGTTGGGAGAAACGTGAATATTTTTGACAACACTAGGAACTAAAAAAGAGAATAAATTTAAAAACCATCACTTAGAGAATGAACTGTGGAAATTTTCAACTAAAAGTTTCGTGCTTCCTACCTTTTGGCATCTACTGAAAAAATACATATGAAAAATATTGGTATCAATCTACCATTTTTCTCTGACTTTTCTGCTTGAGCTGAAGTTGATGGGGGAAGTTTAGAGGGACATCAAGGCCAGTGAGTGGAAATGAAGAATGCCAGTTATATAGTGAGCGCTAACTAGATTGACTTGGTCCAAGTCTTGGTTTTCTTATCTACTAGTTGTGGGACTATAGGCAAACTGCTTAACCCCTGTAAGTTTCAGTCTCCTTATCCGAAAAACAGCAATGATAATAATAGCGACCAGCCCATGAAATTGTTAGGACTGAACAAAATGTACATATAAAGTACTTTGCTGTGTGTCTAGTTCACAGTAAACTCTTAATAAATGTTAACTATTATAGCAACACTCCTAATAGAGTTCCAAAGAAGGAATATCCAACCAACCAATCAGGTTATTTATATTTAATCTGTAAGCCTCACAGGCAACAGCTATTTATATCAATTCAATGTTATTTTTCAGAAAGCTTTTTTTTCTCCCCCTACATCGTACTTTAGTTTTGTTAAACCAGCTCGGACAACATTATTGTCACTCTCAAGATAACCTTCTCCCTTCTTGCCACCCCCCCCCCAACCCCTTAGCCCTTTAAATCCTCAACCAAAACGCCTGGCTACCCAACATGCTAAATGCACCGCACTATCTAGTCAGGTTCTAGAGCCGGATTTCCAATTACCTGTGAAGCCCTCAATGAAGGCTGACTGCTGTACATCTCCACTGATCGTCAAGACAAGAATTTTATACTGGCGCCCTGGTGTGAGGGAGGTGAATCGATACTCAGTTGCGGTACTGACAAGGTGAAAAGGAGGAAATACTTTCATATCATTGAAGAGCAGTTGGATCTCATACTGGTCGACGTCCCCATCAGCTCGTGTCCATGTCACCTGAAGGTCCTCAGTGCTCCTGTTGTGCAATGTGAGATCCTTAACAGCTTCCGGGACTATGAGAAGACATTTCAGGAAAGTGACTGATCAGAGTTTACTACACAATAATTTATGAATCACATTCACAGAACTGGCAAACATCTCCCTTTCCCGAATAAACCACTTCAGCTACTTCATGCATAATTAAACAAGAAAAATTGGAAGCAACTATTACAATTGTAATTTTTTTTCTGGCATAAATCTTATATGCTAAGTATTGGTAGAATATAATTGTAAAATGAGTTTTGATCTCAATCCTAGGATAAAACAAGACATCTAGAACTTTAAATGCCACAATGCAGGAGGACAGGGAAGAAAAATGAGAAATTTGGTGTTCCTGCTACCCCACTATGCTTGCTTTTATCTGCCAATAAATATTCTGTAATTATAGGCCATGGCTTGGCTGAACGATGTTGGCTCCAACTGACTAACTGGGAATGTAATTTACTGATCAGTAAGCAGAGAAAATTCAAGGTTCAGATAAATTATTTACTCGATGACCTTCAAGTCCCAACCAACTACCAAATTTTGCAATCTTTCCACTTACTTGTTCTTCCATTCCCTTGTTCACTGGCTTCATATTGTCCACTTTTTGTAGTAACAGTGACACTGTACAACCGTCCAGGGACTAGCTTAACAAATATACACTCGTTTTCAGACTTGGGAATGCTTTTCGTCTGAATGAAGTTGTTTTTGTTTTTAATGGTGACTTCATAGTGATCAAAGTCTCCGGTGGCATGTACCCAGGATACCTTTAAATAGTCGCTCCTGGCTGAGTTGCTGATACTGACTCCCTGGACCTTGTCAGGCACTGCAAAAGAGAACAGAAAACAGCTAGAGATTTAATGGTTCTGAGGGAGCAACTGATCACAGATGACAACACGGGATGATAAAGGAAAGTGAGTAGATTTTTACTGTGTGCATTTACAAGAAAAATCTTAGACCTTCAGATCACAAATTTCTGGAGGGGAAAGATTGTTATCAGTTAAATCAGTTTGGACTGATTAAATGGATCTTTTTACAGACCTGATGAATTAATTCTAACCCTGTTGTTAGCCTACACAAAGTGTCATGTACAAAACGGAGCATTAAACATAATACCTGATGATTAATACGAATGATGGCAATGATATTAACAATTCCAGCATACCTTGGTGACTCAAGATATGATACTAAGTTACCAAGAAGAGTATACACAATCCAAAAGAAAAACGGAAGATGAGGAAACACATATGGTAACTAATACGTGAAAAGATGTTCAACATCATTGGTGATCAAGGGAAATGCAAGTCAGGGCCGTGGCACAATACCATTTTGCATCCATTTGCTTGGCAAATTTAAAAACTTGATAAAACCAAGTGTGAGAGAGGATGCCCATCTACAGGAGATTGGATGAATGAAATGGTATATGAACACAGTGAAATACTATACAGCAGTCACAATTTTTCTTAACTCAAAACACAAAAATATGGATTTCACCCTTAATATCAAAACACAAAATATGGATGAATCTTATCAAGATAATACTAAGTGAAAAATCTTAGTCCCCAAAGATTACATACTGCATAAAAAATACCTTTTTTTGTATTAAAACAACTAAAATTTTAAAAATATAATTTTAGGATTACATAAATAATAAAACTGCAGGATGGAAGACAAGAGAGAAAAATAAGAGTGAAGATGATGGTTACTTTGGGATGGACCAGTGAGGTGTGAAATACATGATCTGATATAGATTATTATCAAGTCCCTAGCTTTTATTTTGGGTAGTGGTTTCTCAAGTACATATTAAATTACTAAAAATTATTAACTAAATGTCTAAATTTAATTAAATGCCATAAAAACAAACAGCAGTGGCAACTGGTGCACAGGATCCTGAACCAAGAATTATGATTAATCCAACTTTGTACACCTGACATTCCCCATAAACATATAAACAAACGAACAAACAAATCTGTGTACCCATGGGTTTTTTCTCAATTGATCAATCAATCAGTGCTTGTTAACAGGAACACTTAAAATAAGGCAATTCTGTATTTTGAGCATGATATTAAAGATATTCTATTTTTTCATTTGGGGCTGTATTTTAATTCAAAATTAGGCCCTAGATTCATTACTATTTGGCTATAACTGGATTTTATAAATATTAATGAGAAGGAGCATTGAAAAGAAGTATGAACTCAATCAGATCCAGGGCCCTAAATTTCTATCTTAATACTAGCATGTTCTCTGGATTGGGTAGCCTCTGTCTGTGTCTGGTTTATGTTAAGGGATTTCTGCTCTGACCACATGCCACGCCTATGTCCAAGTTTTCTCTTCCACTTTCTTCCAAAGCATGAAATGACCCAGAAATTTCAATATTTTGGTATCTAAGCTACATTTTTCATGAAGCTTCTTAACACCTACAAGTTGCATTACTATCCTTTGTTGGCTTATGTGTGCTGGTTTTTGTACTGGAATATATCTCACCACAGATATGGAGCAAGGGCAGGTGTGCTTTTTTTCAAGATATTTATCTGGAACCAATCAGAGTGTTGCTAGAATTTAGTCATCACAGACTTGTACCGAAGAAATTCTGAAGTGACACTGTAAGTGTGGGCTAAGAAAGGTCAACGATCCAGGCAATTTACTGAAGGCAAAGCAGGAAGAAAAACCAGACTGAATACCATGCTAAGTCAGTAAGGGGCTCTCCAGGTGGAACTGCGGGTAATTTGTGGGACTTGCCTTGCTGTATGGTGAGATGATGTGATACGAAATTAGAAATATTGACACTTTCACCCGAAATGTAGAAGGCATTGAGACAATCAGCCAAAATCAACAAGGCAACAACTCAGACACAACTCTCCAGTTAAACTGACTTCTCAGGGGCAGTGGTTTGCCTTGATTAGTCACGTGCCAAATCCAAGTTCATGTTGGTAAAGCATCAAAAGGGTGCTTTGAATAAAGGATCACTTTTCTTGCATTTAAAATCAATCCTAGCACAAGGCCTTGCAATATGAAGGTCATGTGAATAGGAAACATTCATGAATTGACACCAAGGGGCAGCAAGGGGCTAGTGGTTGGATGACATATCCTTTAATTTCTGGCAATTTTTAGGCTCCAAATTAATCAACAGAAGACACTGACATAAGGCTGCTTTGTAAATAAAAATCAGATCTCAGTCAGTATCGTGCTTATCAGCACAATACGTAATAATTTGAGGGTAGGGACTATCTCTTTATATCCCTGACTAGTGCTTTCAGGGAGAGCATGACGTAGTGGAAACAGCCCTGGAGTGCGGTAGGGCTTGGCTACTGCTCAACCGTGTGACCTTGGAGAAGCCACAGTTTCTCTCTGGGACTTTAACTCAAATGAGATGGGATTAGATCATTCTTTTTTTCGCGCAGGCTCAGCGGCCATGGCTCACGGGCCCAGCCGCTCCGCGGCACGTGGGATCCTCCCGGACCGGGGCACGAACCCACGTCCCCTGCATCGGCAGGCAGACTCCCAACCACTGCGCCACCAGGGAAGCCCGAGATTAGATCATTCTAAGGACGCTTTCAATGCTAGCATGCTGTAACAATGTAAATCAGTGGTTCTTAACTTTCAGAGGTCACAGAAACTATGAGAATCTGATAAAAGCCATTCACTCTCTTTCCAAAGAAATGCACATACCTGCCCTATCCCCAACAAGTTCATGGACAATTTGGGGGTTACTACTTTCCTAAGGTCTACCCACGAAGCACTGGGTGAAAACCCCTGATCTAGGTGATTTCTGATTATTCATTTACCAAACATTCATTACTCAATGAATGACTCTGGAGCCTGCTAGGCTCCAGACCCTGTGCTGGGGCATTGGATGGTGTCAGTTGTCCCAGATTCTCATGGAAAAACTGACATTTTAAAATGCAAATATCAAACCATAGATCAGCAGGAAAGATTTGATAAAATATTAATCTCACCTTAAGCAGAAATCTCAGATGTAAACCCCAGGAAGCATAAGTATATTGGGAAAACGGTAGTTGTCTAAACTTAGCTCTTTCCAGCACATCGAAGACCAACCAGGCCTTCAAAGCCCTTGCTAAGAGTTTGCTCTTAGTCCCAGAATTATAAAGGTTCACATCTTCACTTTGTGTGAAAAAGGATGAACAGTGGTCTTGACCAACAGACATTTCAGGAAGGATTTCAGGACAGAGAGCTTTGTAGGCTCTGGAGTCATTCAGAACTGGGTTCAAATCCAGGATCTGAAGTGCACCGGCTCTTTAACAAGTTAAACAGTTGGACAAGTTACCCTGAACCTTGGTTTTCACCCAGTGCTTCGTGGGTAGACTTTAGGAAAGTAGTAACCCCCAAATTGTCCGTGAACTTGTTGGGGATAGGGCAGGTATGTGCATTTCTTTGGAAAGAGAGTGAATGGCTTTTATCAGATTCTTATCAGAATCTGTAAAATGGGAATAATAACCACAACTACCTCAATAAGGACTTTATAAGGATTAAATTAGTGAACATCCATAGAGCCAGGGTCTAGCAACCCTAAACAGAAATACCTGTTACTATATTTGAATATACTATGAATTCTAGCCACGAAAATGGTGTTCATCTTACTTTAAAGGTAACATCTGCTCACATAAGGAACTTCTTGCGTGAAAATATGAAGTCGCCATAATAATGTGATCTCAACGGTCTTTAATCCCCTCATTACAGAATTGCTGCAGATCTGTGATGCCCTGAACCACATAGCCGGCTGGCTCTCATAGAGCCTGAACCTCCTGAGATCCTCACCTGTCCGCTCTTGGCCGAAGGAGTGATTTTCATACTTGCCACTCCTCGTCGTTATGGTCACATTGTAGAGGCGACCCGGGGTGAGGGAGCTGAAGGAACATTCGCTGACAGACTTGGCAATCACGAGGGACTGAACCACCCTGCCATCGTGGGACAGTGTCACCACGTAGTTATCCACGTCTCCAGGAGCAGGCAGCCAGGATATACTGAGGTAGTCATTGCGACCAGAGTTGTTCACCCTTACTCCACTCACACTGGAAGGGACTGGGATTTAACAGGGGGAGAAAATTTAAAAAGAAAGGCACAGTCAAGAGTCTGAGTCATCTACTGCGGTGGGCAAAAACAGTGTGGACTCAGGAGATCTGATTACCCATGAGGTCAAGGAAGGGTGACGATTTCACTGTAGCTTCTGGAAGCTGAGAGTTCTTACATCATAAGATTAACCAAGACAAAAATCCAAGGAAGTCTTTTGGATGCCTCTTAAATACAAGGATGCTGCTACTGCATTTTTATGGTGTGGTTGTTTGTAAAGTATTTTAAGTGGAGGTTTTTTTATGTGAACGTGTCAGGAAGTCCCCTATGTAGGAAAGGGAACAGACATTAACTATCTAAATGAAAGAGCTTGAATCAAACCCATCAATAAGGAAAGGTTTTTGAGGGGAAAGGTGAAGAGTGCAATAGCTTTTCTAAAAGTCTTAGACATTGGGATAGCTTCGACCTTCTTGTGATTAATTTATTTATTCCTGGAGAGTCTAATCATTTACACAGGTGAAGGGGTTGTATTTCTCTTCGCAAAGCATTTCCTGCCCTCTAGTGGTGAGAAATAAACCTAAACGCCTATCCTGGAAGCAATAAGTCTGGAGACCGGACTTAAGGGCAGAAAGACATGCTGTGGCAATAATGGCCATTCTGATGTCCACCATAATTATGTGCTTCTCTCAGTTGGGGTTTTAGCGTCACAAGCATTTACTAAGAACCAACTATTTTCCAAGTATACAAAAATGGAAAAGATGTGGATGACTGTAAAGAGTTCCCTGCCTAGAAGCACAGTCTGCAAATTAATAATCATGGTATTGAATAATAGTTGTTCCATGTATTAGAAATAAATGCATGACAAATAGTACTGTCAGTAGTGAATATAAGAATAAAATATATAGTATATATGAACTGCACTACTGTTTTCATCTTTGGTTGACTGACTTCAGCTATATATTTTCATATAATTGTCAATAACCCTACATCACATATAATGGACGGGATTTGGCTAGATGACCTCTGAGAATCCTTCTCATCTAATATGCTCTGACTTTGCGGTTTAATCCCCAAAGTCTTCTGTGCATTTACAAGCACTTATCCATCACCAAAATTATAAACAGCACTCTACTAAATAATTCTGCTAATGCTGTTCCATGCATATGGACATTTCCCAGATATAACATTGAACTTTTAGCCATACTATTTATGTATTGATGCCTTCCATCCTTTTTTTTTCCCTGTCCTTCTTTCATCCATCTAACCATCTGTATGTCCCTTGGTTGTTCTCAGAATAACTATGCTTGTTTTTCAAAACTGCTGGGAATATTTGCAACTATTAACATTTTATTAGAAAAGATATAATTATTAAAAGTTTCACCAAAAATATAAATTCATGTTTAAAAAAAAGATTTTATTTTTTTTCTTTAGAATGAGCATTTTCTCAGGTTATAATTAGATTTGTTAAGCACATCTGATATCTTCAATTTTAAATATTTTGCCACCTTATCTAAGCTGGGAGGGTTTATATATATGTTTCAACTCTGTGGAAATATAAGTGAATTATTTCAACCTTGACTAATACTTCAGTAATTTGAGTAGATGGTAATGATTATCTAGGTTTTAGCCACTGAATTTTTTTACAATCTACCATGTACAGAATTTACTAATTGAGGCACCTTTCAAAATCTCTAGTTATTGTGTTTCTATAGTAATATCCCATTTTTCTCTTTTCTCATGATAATGTCTGCACTCAATGTGTTTGAATAAAATAACTGATGTTTATATTTATTCATATCTTGTCCTCTCCTTAAGACTTTATTATCATTCTTCAAAGAATTTCTTGTCTCGTTTTTGCATACTTCTGTTATATAATGGTCAAATATTGATACATCTGTTGCCATTAAAATACAGGTATAAAAATAATTACAAGTCCCACTTATCAAGTGATCTCAGATATCAAACTGTTTTAGTATAGCACCATACGCTGGACAGCCCTTGTGGTATTTTAAGATGGAAATTAACCTGTGTGGCGGCATCTGACTACTTGCTCACAAAACCATTTCCTTTTCCTCTTGGACACACAGCTAGACTGTATTTCCCAGCCGCCCCTGCAGTTAGGTGTAGTCATACAACCGTGTTCCCGTTAATGGAATGTGGGTGGAAGTGATGTGTTTACTTCCAGCTTTAGTAGTCTTCCGCCTCCCCATAACCTCCATTCTCTGAAGAAATGGAGAGACCTCTGAGAACCTAGAGGAAGAACCACAGATGGTAGGAGCCTGGGTCCCTTAATTACTGCTTAGAGAAGAACCAACCAATAGAGTTGTCCAGTCAGGAACACCCACGTTGTACAGTTGTATAAGCAGGAAATAAGTCAGCCTAATCTGACTAATACAACTGCAAGTCTCTGGGAAATGGATGCAAGATCCTTTTCAACTCCTCTCCTCAACTTGTTATTTCTCCTTCCCCACTCTGATACCCGGTGTTGGGGTGACTTACTGGGGATGGAAGAGAAAATGAAGGCTTAGATAGATAAGTGAATGGCAGAGCTAGGACCAGAATCTAGGCCTCTTGATTCCCCAACTAAGCTTTGCAGTCCCTCACCCCCAGTTATGCTACATTGATGGATGGTGCGAAGAACCATTAAAAGAGAAGAAGGAAGGTATCAGGAAGAACACAGGCAACAGTATCAGTTGCCACAGAATGACAGAAATGGGCAGACATCAGTGAATTTCTACCTAGACTATGAAATATCTTTTCAATGACTTAGTTGCTCTTTTGGGAGAATTAATGAAGTTAATGGTCCGTGGGTTCATTAAGCGGGTGAGATTCATGATTTTGGAAAAGGATATATCTATGGATACCTGACGCTGATACTCAGAATCTGAGCATTGGAAATATAGAGGGAGGAGACTGACATCCAACTTAACATAATCATATGAAATTAAACGGGCAAAGTCACTGACCTGAATTCACTAATAATTATTAAAGCTTCTATTGGATTTATTTAATTGTATATCTTTCTAAGAAACTGGAACATACATTTCATATTGTTTGTTTATGTTCTTTCTTTGTGTTGTGTAGAAAATTGTATTCCCTTCTCTGGTGCTGCACCTCTGCCTGACACATATGACCACATGACATTTATTTGATTACTTAGCTCTCTGCCCTATTTGACTATGAGCTCTTTAAGGTCAAGGAACATTGTTTAGGTGGCGTACGGTATTAAGCACTGTTTAATGTTGCTTGTGAAAATATATGGGATTGGGTAATTTTATTAGCTTAACTTTTTTTGTTTGTTTGTTTTTGTTTTTTTTTGTTTTGTGGTACGCGGGCCTCTCACTGTTGTGGCCTCTCCCGTTGTGGAGCACAGGCTCCGGACGCGCAGGCTCAGCGGCCATGGCTCACGGGCCCAGCCGCTCCGCGGCACGTGGGATCTTCCCGGCTCAGGGCACAAACCCGTGTCCCCTGCATTGGCAGGTGGACTCTCAACCACTGCGCCACCAGGGAAGCCCTATTAGCTTAACTTTTGACCATAGAAGTTGGAGATCATTTCTTTTTTCTGTGTCTTGAAACCAAGAATATGAAAGAGTATGGAAGATACTTTTTTTAAAAAGTTCATGACTTGTTTACCTTAATCGGACATAAATATTTCAAAGAAAATCAGCTAGATGAAGGAATAAGCTTAGGTAGCAGATGACTATCATGTCATCGCAAAGGGTTTTCTAGGAGTTCTGACACAGGTATTGGAGATTTTAGAAAATTTAGAATTCATTCTCTCCTACTCTCTCCCATCATCCAATTTCCATTCCTGGGAGATCAACATGTACTGTCTGGATAGCATTGAAACTTGGCTTTTAGGAAGATAAGAGTTGGGTCTGTCTTTAGGATGTTTTAAAACACCTAGGATATACCCTGGAGGTTCCACGTGCTCAGATCGCCGTAGGTCACAGACACTCTTCTTACCTGTCCTTCCCTCCACCACCACTTGTCGGGAAGAGATTCCTCCGCTTACTGTGGTTACCACCATGGAGTAGAGGCTGCCTGATTTGAGGGAGTGGAAGCTGTATCTGCTGGTCTCACTGGAGACACTTTCATTTTTGATGACCACGTTTTCATGGATCAGTAAGACTTGGTAGAAGTCTATGTCTCCCAATGCTTGGGTCCAGTTAGTGAAGAGACTGCTTGTTGTCCCTTGGTTGGCCACATGCAAGCCGGTCACTTGGGCAGGCACTAAAACAGAGTAGACAGGGAAGAAAAAACAGATGATACTTCATCACCCTAAGGAAGTGTAACAAAAATGAGTAAAAAATGGAGACAGTCTTGAAAATTCTAAACAAATATATATTTTTTGATATAGACACTCAGCTTTATTTCCTGTGAAATATGGAGAACTATTCCCCTATAGAGACTCTACCATTCTGAAAAAGCTGCTTATATGGGAAATCAAAATTATTTCAGATCCAAGGATAAGATGAAGCATGCCTATTATGTAGTCTTGATTTAAAAATTTTAAATAATAAAAGGCTGCTATTTTTTTATTATATGATATCGCTTATATGTGAATTCTAAAAAATAACACAAACGCACTTATTTACCAACAGAAACAGACTCACAGACATAGAAAGCAAACTTATGGTTACCAAAGGGGAAGGAGAGGGAGGGATAAATTAGGAGTATGGGATTGGCAGATACATAAAAGGCTGTTATTTTTGAAGATTGCTTACTTAATGTTATTTTATCTGTCCCTACCCCGTGAGAACTCAAAGCCAAATGATCTACTGGAGCTAATGGTTGTTATGGGGTGGTATTGGGAAATCCCTTTAACCTGGTGATTAGATTGTAGTCTAGGAGACTGGTAATTCTTTATTGGCACATTCTCAAGAGGACTATTCTTATACATGAAAATGCTACAATGCTATATGTTATAGTATTATATAATACTAATAATGATAATGAAAATGATAACAACTGATTGCCTGTTATGTGCCAGTTATGGACTCTATGCTTTATAGATGTTATATTATTGGTTACTCATTCAAAACTCTATAGAGTTGATTTTTTTAATTCCCTTTACAGAGGAGGAAACCAAGGATCATAATGTAAGTAACTTAGCCTATACAACAGTGCTAACAAATTGTCATTCTGGCGTCCAAAGCCTGATTTGTCTCACCTGTGAGCCTGTGCCCTTTACCTAATTAACAACTACTGTGATTTTTAACCTGTCCATTGACAAATCTTTTACACAGATCTTGAAGTTGGCACTTGATCAACATACATCTCCTTTGTGCCTCTTCCCAGAATTATGATAATCAAAGGGAGTGGAACCTTGCACAACCCTTCTCAGAAATCACTGACTTGTGGATTTAGGTACAAACATACTTATTAAAATACATTACTGTACATGGATCAAAAGATTCAATTCCAATTCTAAATTTCATATGGAAAGCAAAGGAATTAATATGCCAAAGCAGTTTTGAAAAAGAAGAATAAAGTTGGAGGACTAACATCATCTGATTTCAAAACTTCTAGAAAGCTACAGTAATGAAGACAGTGTGATACTGGCAAGTATCTAAGTAGCCACATAGACTGATGGAACAGACTTGAAGGTCCAGAAATAGACCAAACACATATACAATCGATTGATTTTTTTTTATAGAGATGCAAGGGCAATTCAGTGGAGAAAGGAGAGTCTTTTCAACAAATAGGACTGGAATTATTAGATGTGCATAAGCAAAGAAATAAACTTCCCCCCATATCTCACACATATACAAAAATTAACTCAAAATTGATTATACACCTAAATTTACAACCTAAAACTATGAAACTTCTAGGAGAAAATTTTGGTGACCTTGTGTTAGACAAAGGTTTCTTAGGTATGACACCAAAAGCCTGATTCATGAAAGAAAAAACTGGTAAATTGACATCAAAATTAAAAACTTATATTCTGCAAGATACACTAATAAATTAATGAAAAGACAAGCCAGGGGAGGAGATCAAGATGGTGGAGTAAGGTGACACCTCCCTGTCACCAAAAATATATCTACATGTGGAGTAATTATCACTGAAAACTAATTGGAAACTGGCAAAAATACTCTTGTACAACCAAGACTGTAAGAAAGATACACACGTAATAGGGTAGGAAGGGAACAGAAGTGATTGGGTCAGGACCTGTGCCCCTCAGAGGAGACTCAGAGGACAAGGGAGATACATTGGTGGACACTCAACCTGGGGAGTGAGCAGGTTAAACCAAGTTTGGGCATCTCAGTCCTGGTGTCCTACATGAGGAGACAAGCCCCCTTAGCTGGTTGGAGAACTGCTGGGACAAAGAGAAGAGCTGAGGAAGTCTGGACTCCACTCATGAGGGGCATACACATGCTGGCTAACCCCCAAGGCAGAGTAGAGAAAGGTCTGCTCTAGTGGCTGCCGAGTTTCCCATGACCACCTGGCACACGTACCAGCCCAAGCCAAGCAAACATTCTGACCCCACTCACTTCATGCCACAATGTGGCACTGGATCTGGGGCAGCCACGGCTGGGGAAGAAACTTGACTGTGGGACCCAGAGGTGACAGGGAGCAGCTCCACCCCGGGGTGGAGGCTGGGTGGGGCAGCACGTCTATACTTGGTGCTTACTCAAGCAGTGCCTCAGACTACCCAGATCTCTGACGGGGTGGCCACTCCACCACAGCTAACCCCCGGATACATGTAGAGCTCACATGGGCCCCACCTGCCCTGTGGAGCATTTCCGCGACAGGGTGGGGGCAGCGGATGCAGGCAGTAGTGATCAGCTGGGAGAGACAAAGGGCACCTGCACCAGAGGCTGCATCTGAGTGGAGCCATAGACACCTACACGGGCAGCGCACTGGAACTCTGTCTGCACACAGGCCCCACTTGCTTCAGCACTCCCCTCCTCTGGGGTAAAGGTCCTGGTGCTGGGAGAGGGAAAAACACACACTTAAAGTGAATAAAGTCAGCTCGAGCCTGATCCTCAGGGTTTCTGCCCAGCAACTTGGGATCAGACCCCACCCCTGACAGGGCAATGATGGCCACTGAACAGAGAGGAAGTCCCACCTCAGACCTGGCACCAGCTCTAGCCCCTCCACCTCCAGCCCAACCTCTACCAAGGTGACAGCTGCCAGCTATCACCCTAAAACAACACCCTGAAGAAAGATGTAACTTGCATTCATGTCAAATCCAGCTCTCTCACCAAAGACACTGGGCGAACACAGCCTGTATAGGGAGGCTCCCACATAAGAACACCCCTTTAAGACCACAGTAGGTAACTGTTTCGCCTAAATTCATAGAGGCAGAGATAGTTAAGCAAAATGAAAAAGCAGAGGAACTACTCTTAATTGAGAGAGCAAACAAAACCCCCTAAAAAAATAAATAATGAAACAGAAATAAACAATTTACCAGGTAAAGGATTAAAAACATTGGTAATAAAAATGTTAACTGAATTAGGGAAAAGAATTTATCTAAACAGTGAACATTTTAACAAGGAACCGAAGATATAAAAAAGATCCAATCAGAAATGAATAACTCAATAGCTGAACTAAAATAAGTGTACTAGAAGGAATGAAGAGCAGACTAAGTGGTACATAAGTGATCTGGAAGATAGAATAATGTAAATCACCCAATCAGAATAGCAAAAAGAAAAACAAATTTTAAAAAATGAAAGCAATTTAAGAGATCTCTGGGATAACATTAAGTGTACCAACATTTGCATTATAGGGATCCCAGAGAAGAGAGAGAGAAGAGGACTGAAAATGTATTTGATGAAATTATGGCTGAAAACTTCCCAAACTTGAAGAAGGAAACAGATATCCAGGTTCAGGAAGTGCAGGGGGTCCCAAACAAGACAAACCCAAGTAGAGCCACACCACATATCATAATTAAAGTGGCAAAAGCTAAAGAGAGAATTCTAAAGGCAACAAGAGAAAAACAAAGAGTCATATACAGGGGAATCCCCATAAGGCTATCAGCTGATTTCTCTGCAGAAATATTCCAGGCCAGAAGGGAGTGGCATGATATATTCAAGTGCTGAAAGGGAAAAACCTGCAACCTAGGATACTCCACCCAGCAAGATTATCATTTAGAATAGAAGTAGAGATAAAGAACTTCTCAGATAAGTAAAAACTAAGAGTTCATCAATACTAAATCTACCCTAAAAGAAATGTTGAAGGGTCTTCTCTAAATAGAAAAGAAGTAAGAATCTAAATGAAAGGGAAAAATCTCACTAGGAAAGGCAAATATATAATAATGATGGAGGATCAACTACTTAAATAAGACAGTACATACGTTAAAAGACAAAAAATTGTAAAAACAACTATAATAGCACTATACAGTTAAGGGATAAGCAGAAGATGTAAAATATGGCATCAAAACCATAAAATGTGGGGGAGGAGAGTAAAAAATGTAGGTCTTTTAGAATGTGTTTGAACTTAAATGACTACCAGTTTAAAACAAGTAGATATAATTGTAGGTCAGCATATGTGAATCCCATGATAACCACAAATCAAAAAGGATAAAATATCTAGGAATAAACTTAACCAAGGAGGTGAAGTATAAACTCTGAAAACTATAAAAACATTGATGAAGTAAACTGAAGACGATACAAAGAAACAGAAAGACATTCCATGCTCTTGGATTGGAAGAATTAATATTGTTAAAATGGTCATACTACCCAAAGTAATCTATAGATTTAATGCAATCCTTATCAAAATACCCATGTCATTTTTCACAGAACTAGAACAAATAATCCTAAAATTCACATGGAATCACAAAAGACTGTGAATTGTCAAAGCAATCTTGAGAAAAAAGAACAAAGCTGGAACTATCATATGCCCAGACTTCAGATTATACTACAAAGCTACAGTAATCAAAACAGTATGATACTGACACAAAAACAGACACATAGATCAATGGAACAGGATAGAGAGCCTGGAAATAAACCCACACACCTATGGTTATTTAATCTATGGCAAAAGAGGCAAGAATACGCATTGGAGAAAAGACAGTCTTTTCAGCAAGTGGTGCTGGGAAAACTGGACAGCTACATGTACAACAATGAGATTAGAACATTTCCTCACACCATATACAAAAATGAACTCAAAATTGATTAAAGACCCAAATGTAAGACTGGAAATCATAAAGCTCCTAGAAGAGAACATAGGCAGAACACTCTTTGACATAAATCATAGCAATATTGTTTTTGGATTTGTCTCCTAATGCAAAAGAAATAAAAGCAAAAATAAACAAATGAGACCTAATTAAACTTAAAAGCTTTTGCACAGCGAGGGAAATCATTGACAAAAAAACAAACCTATAGAATGGGAAAAGATATTTGCAAACGATATGACTGACAAGGGGTTAATATCCAAAATATATAAACAGCTCGTATAACTCAGTATAAAAAAACAAACAACCCAATCAAAAAATGGGCAGAATACCTGAATTTTTTCCAAAGAAGACATACAGGGGGCTAACAGGCACATGAAAAGATTCTCAACATTGTTAGTTATTAGAGAAATGCAAATCAAAACCACAATGAGCTACCACCTCACAGCTGTCAGAATGGCTATCATCAAAAAGTCTACAGATAACAAATATCGGGAGGATGGGAAGAAAAGTGAACCCTCATGCACTGTTGGTGGGAATGTGAATTGGTGCAGCCACTATGGAAAACAGTACGGAGGTTCCTCAAAAAACTAAAAATAGGGCTTCCCTGGTGGCGCAGTGGTTGAGAGTCTGCCTGCCAATGCAGGGGACACAGGTTCGTGCCCCGGTCTGGGAAGATCCCATATGCCGCGAAGCGGCTGGGCCCATGGGCCATGGCCGCTGAGTCTGCGCATCCAGAGCCTGTGCTCTGCAACGGGAGAGACCACAACGGTGAGAGGCCCGCGTACCGCAAAAAAAAAAACTAAAAATAGAACTCCCATAGGATCCAGTAATTCCACTCCTGGGTATATATCTGGAAAAAATGAAAACACTAATTTGAAAAGATACATGCACCCCAATATTCATAGCAGCACTATTTACAATAGCCAAGATATGGAAGCAGCCCAAGTGCCCATCAACAGACGAATGGATAAAGAAAATGTGGTATAAGGACTTCCCTGGTGGTGCAGTGGTTAAGAATCCGCCTGCCAGTGCAGGGGACACAGGTTCGATCCCTGGTTGGGGAAGATCCCGTATGCCACAGAGCAACTAAGCCCGTGCACCACAACTACTGAGCCTGCACTCTAGAGCCCACGAGCCACAACTACTGAGCCCATGTGCCACAACTACTGAAGCCCGCACGCGTAGAGCCGTGCTCCACAACAAGAGAAGCCACCGCAATGAGAAGCACGTGCAGTGCAGTGAAGAGTAGCCCCCACTCACTGCAACTACAGAAAGCCCAGGTGCAGCAATGAAGGCCCAAAGCAGCCAAAAATAAATAAGTAAAATAAATAAATTTATTTAAAAAATAAAAGACAATTTTCCTTTGAAAATACTGTTAATGAATGCATGCCATTGTTAAAAAACAACAAAAAAAAGAAATGTGGTATATATACACAATGGAATATTACTCAGCCATGTAAAAGAATGAAATTCTGCCATTTGCAGCAATGTGGATGTACCTAGAGAATATTATGCTTAGTGAAATAAGTCAGACGGAGAAAGACAAATACTGTATGATATCACTTATATGTGGAATCTAAAAAATAATACAAATGAGTGTGTGTGCAAAACAGAAACAGACTCACAGATATAGAGGACAAACTAGTGGTTACCAAAGGGATGAGGAAAGGGTGGAGAGGTAAATTAGGGGTATGGGATTAAGAGATACAAACTACTACATATAAAATAGGTAAGCAACAAGGATATATTGTATAACATAGGGAATTATAGCCATTATCTTATAATAACTTTTAATGGAGTATATTCCATAGAAATGCTGAATCACAATGCTGTACACCTGAAACTAATATAATACTGTAAATCAACTATACTTCAATAAAATAAAAAGACAAGTCATAGACTGAGAGAAAACGTTTCAACACACATTTTTGACAAAGGACTTATTCTGGAATAAAAATTCTCAAAACTCAATGATAAGAAACAAAGAACCCTATTAAAAAAATGGGCAAAAGAGTTGAAAATATCTTCTTCCACAAAAAGATAAGTGGATGGTAAATAAGCATATGAAAAAAATGCTTGAAACCATTAGTCATTAAGAAAAGGCAAATTAAAATCACATGAGATACCTCTACACATTTATTAGAATGGCTCAAATTTAAAAAGCCAAACAAACTGAAAATACCAAGTGCTGCTGAGAATACGGAGGAACTGGAAATATCATATATTGCTGGTGGGAATGTAAAATTTTACAACCACTTTGGAAAGCAGCTTGGTAGTTTCTTACAAAGTGAAACGTTCACTTACCATATGACACAGCAATATGAGTGGTGGGAATAATGAAAATGATCTTAAGTCTAAAACAATGCCTTGGACTTTCATTGCTGGCACAGACCATGAAAATCCCCCCAATACACGCAACTGCACATGTTGGATAAAACATAAAAATGTAAATGCATGAATGAGTTGTCAAGAATGTAAGGAATTCTCAGAGACCTGTAAGAAAGTGACAGAGAGGTAACTGGATCACTGAAGCAGACTGTCACCATGAGGGCATCTTTCAAACATAAATTTAAGCTTTGATTTTACAGCTTTGCAAGAGCTATGAATAGGACTTTCCCAGGGTGAGGAACCTCATAGGTGACTCTGCATAATATTGGATCCTGAAACTTTATATTCTAAGCGTAAGTGAAATAAATATTTCCTCTCTATTCCCCATATACTGCAGCCTCCTTAATACTAGGTGGAGAAGAAAAAATTTCCACTGAGAATTCATAATGTCAGGACAGCTTCAGTGAGTTTGCAACCCAAATTCATAAAACCCTGGGTGATCAAAAAAACCTCAAGTTGACAATTTAGATTGAAATAGGTCTGGGTTGATAGAAATCCTGTGCACCTGAAAGAATCAAGTGAAAAGAAAATTCTTTCTGAAACCCACCTTCAAGAAAGGCCCCAAAGAATTCCCACAGAATAAAATCCCAAGGTATATGAGTTTAGAATAAAACATCACAAACATTTAAGGAAGTAAGCACCATGAGCAAAAGGCAGAAAACTCAGTAAACAACAGCACTGAACTCCTGAATATTTCAGATATTATACTGATCAGACAGAATGAAAATAAAAATCATTAATTTGCTTATAGCGATAAAGGAGGAGAATGGAAAGAGCAACAGAATACTAAACATATTTGGAAGAGAACCAAAGAATATGTTTAACAATGAAGAACATAACAATTAAATTTTAAAACTCAGTGGGTGGATTTTAAAATAGATTAGATAGAACTAAAGAAAGATAGACTAGATAGAACTAATGAACTAAAACTAAAAGCTGAGGAAATTATCCAGACTATAGCCCAGAGATCAAATACATGGAAAACATGAAAAAAAAATGTATACAATGCCCAGTACAGAACAGGTTTTTAATGAATATTTATAAGTTGGATGTTAGACAATTCAGCAGACAGGATACTTTTAAAGCCTAAAATTTATAGAAAATGTTACCTGTTCTTCCTTTGGTTGAAGATGAATTTTTTAGGTCTCCACTAATACTGCTGACTGTAGCTATGTATTTTCGTCCAGGCACCAGGTCAGTAAAAGTGAATTCTTTGGCATCTTTGGGGAGCAACTTGTGGATGAGTAAAAGGTCTCTGTCGATTAGTGAAATGATGTATTTCTCCCATTCTGCTGCAGGGGTCTGCCACATGACACCCAGTGAGGTTTCATTGGCATGTTTGACACGAAGCTGAAGGACGGCCAGGGGGACTGGGGAAAAAGCAATGGACATTCGGGTCATTGATTAACTTGGATACACTCCAGTATTCTTAGAGATCTTTTCTCTTCCATCCACAGGAGTGTTCTAGTTGAGCATTTCTCTTCTGAATGCTTCTGAGCATTTAGAATAAAAAAGCTAATCACAAAAAATCTTTGTTCGTGTAACATAACCAGAAATAAGGACTCAAAAGAATACTCTTGGAAAATACTTTACTGGGCCATTTATCTTTGATCATCATCCAGCAGATATTAATATTTGGAAAATGAAGAGATAACTGGAAGACACAGAGGGCAAGCTAAAGCCGTTTCTTGGTCCATTTCTTTGACGTTCTTCTAAGAACATTGCATCAGTGTAGTTATTTCCTTATTATCAGGCAAGACTAAAAGAGAATATATTTGAATTTCACTCCAAGTATGGAGCATTCCATGTCACAGGGATTTTCATAGAAATGTTGAGTTTAGTAGGTCAACTCTCTTATTTGAAAGTTGAGGAAATGGACTCAGAGAGGTTGTGACTTGCCCAAGGAATTACAGTATAATCGTGACAGCAAGAATACTAAAACCCATGTCTCAGTAGCCTCCCTCTCCTCTGCCCTAAAATCTGAATATATTCCTGTCCACTTTAACAACACTTCCTTGGTACCTGAAAACCCACCATTAGTCAACAGTGGGTCACGGCAGTGGTTCTCTAACACTGATCACCAGCAAAATGTTATCAACTATCTACTTTGTGGGGAGGATTCTCTCAGATTGTTCCCTTCCTGTTCCTTTGGTGTTAGAAAGGTCGTTCTTTTAAAAAACAATGAACCTACTAGTGGAAGTGATTTCTAATACTCTAATTTGACAAAATTAAACATTACCAACCTATTTCAGTTTGTCAGTCTATAATGTCTCAAATACAGGGAACCCTGGGGTATGACATTGACGGTTACCTGGGTTACTTGGAAGAAGGACCGAATTAAGGTTCCATCAGTCATTAACGCCTTGATATTTGCTTACCTGTCCTGCCATGGCAACGCTTAGAATTCTTCAGATTTCCGCTCTCAACAGTGACTTCGACCTCATACTGTCTTCCCGGTATGAGCCCCACATCACGTATGACGTAGTGTGTTTCCTCCTTTCCCACGGTGGTGTTGAGCAGCACCGAAGAATCATTCAAGAGCAGGATACGGTACTGCTCCCAGTCTCCAGCAGGGGGCGACCAGCTCACCACCAGGGACCTTGTAGAACCATTGCTGTTTGCCTCCAGGTCCCCAACTTCCTCTGGAACTAAACAGTGAAACGATGTCAAAAGGAGATACTAAAATCCAAAAGTAAGGATGCTCATTCACTTTTCATGGGCAACAGTAGATAAGAGACCTAATAGCTGCAATTCAAAACATTTCTATCGAATGACCTTGAGCACGCAGGAAGGGGGAAGGGTAAGCTGGGACGAAGTGAGAGAGTGGCATGGACATATATACACTACCAAATGTAAACTAGATAGCTAGTGGGAAGCAGCCGCATAGCACAGGGAGATCAGCTCTGCTTTGTGTCCACCTAGAGGGGTGGGAGGGAGACGCAAGAGGGAGGAGATATGGGTATATGTGTATATGTATAGCTGATTGATTCACTTTGTTATACAGCAGAAACTAACACACCATTGTAAAGCAATTATACCCCAATAAAGATATTGAAAAACAAAACAAAACCCCCATTTCTATCCCCTCCTGATGTTTGTGAATTGCAAATGAGCATTCTGGAGCCATTGGACACTCGAGAAATGCATGTTAAAATCATTTTAGTAATATATCAGTAATGTGATCTTCTGTAACAGTGTTAATAACCTAGTGATACAAACGCTGTGTTTTTCTGATTGCATACCAGCCCTAGAGACAATACTGATGTTGCTTATAATGATGGTGACAGTGATGGATGTGGCATCTTTTGGAAGAGACCCTGGATGTTGTGGTCACAAAACATGCCTCTCTTCCAACGGAAAAGATTAATCTCCTTGCAATACAACTCTGATCTTATTATTCTGTGCTCAAAAACATTTAAGGTTTCTCCATTAACTACAGAGTAAAACATCAAGTCCTTGGTGTGGTGTTTGTAGCCCTCCCAAATCAGACCCCATATCCTGCCAGTCTTCACTCTGACTACTCCCTGCAGCCCCCCTCCCTCGCTCCCCACTCTTGAATGCTGGCCTCCAGTTTCGCGTTCTGTAGACCTGTAAGTCTCCTGGTCTCTTCCACCTCGGTGCCTTTGCTTGTGTTATTCCTTCCACCTCAAATGCCCTTCCCTCTTTTCCCACTCAACTTGCCAAGAGCTTCATATTTTTAAAGTACCAGTTAAAGGCCATTTCCTCCCAGAAGTCTTTACTGATCTTCTGAAAGAGAGTTTGTTTCTCTTTTCTTTCTGACCATATATATGGCTCTTACTTGGGATCTCCAATAGCACAGACAATGGACTCTGGAATAGGACAGCCTGGTTTAAACCCCACCACTTATTGGCTGGATGACTATGGACATGTTATTTGACCTCTTCGAATTATCTATAAACTGGTGATAATATCAGGACCTCTCTTGTGGTTTTGGTGAGAACTGAATGAAATAATGGTGTAAACTGTTTAGTCAGTGCCTGATCCATGGAAATATCAATATCATTACCATTATTAAAATATAATACTTTTATTTCGTGTGTGTGTGTGTGTGTGTGTGTGTGTGTGTGTATTCTACATTTGTGTGATTAAAATGTAACTTCCTTAAAATCGAGGGTCGGCAAAGTAAATATTTCAGGCTTCTTGGGCCACATATGGTCTCTGCATCATATTTTTCTTTCGTTTTCTTTCTTTTTAAAAAAACTCTTTAAAAATGTAAAAACCACCCTTAGTTTGGGGCTATACAAAAACAGGTCACAGGCCATATTTGGCTGAAGGGTGTAGTGTGCTGAACTCTGCCGTCTTAATAACTCTCAAAGCTCATAATATGGTAATTTACAGGAAGAAGGCACTGGATAAATGTTTGGTGACATAAATAAAATAATTTATGGGAAACATGGGTAAGTGCTAACTGGCCTTCATTATAAGAGTTGATCAGAAATGTTTTATTCATTGGTATCAATGCTAATTCATTTATGCTACTTAAGTGGTGTGACATGAAATAGCACAGGGCATCAATCCAAATACATTTGCTTAAATAATCAGACGAATGCAATTAACCCTCGCTTGACTCTGTATAGCGGGGCCTGGCCCATAGACACCCTGAGTCATGTAGACCATACTTCCCAGGTTGGGAAAGGGATTTTCCTTCTAACTTATCCTGTTCTAAGGTGCATCAGAGAGTGATTTGAGCCAACTAAGGAATTTCTGGAGCCTTAGACTCACCTGTTCTGCCCACTGCCATCTTATGAGCAGACAATTCACCAGAGACACAGCTGATGGTGACTTGATAAAGTCGTCCAGGGGCTAAGTCTTTAAATTGAGTTTCAGTAATCTGGGGTGCTAATATTCTGGATTCCTTGATGGTCCCTTGGTGAGACAGTGTAATGTTATAGAAATCCACATTTCCAGAAGGTCTTTGCCACTTGACTTTTAAAGAGGTCAAAGTGCCATCATTTGTCACCTTCAGATTTGAGACTTCCATGGGGGCTAATTAGGAAGAAAGGGAAAGAGACTTTAACTCAGGATATCATACCACTCTTATGGCCAAATTTTGACCTGTGTCTTAATCTCTACAAGCCACACTCCCTGCTCTGAAGAAAACAACTTCACAAGGTAAAAATAATACTGCAAAACCAAAGAAAGGTTGTCTGGCTAGTGGACAGAGGACAAACATGGCAGTCAGGAGCCTAGATTCTGCCTCAAACTTGGCCATTGGTTGGCTGGGCAACCCTGGGCAGCTCTGTCCATCTTACTAAGCCTAGGGGTCCTTACTGCCTCATGATGGCTTGATCAAAAAAAACTTAAAATGGTCTTTTCCAGTTCTGAAAATCTTTAAGTGGAATCCTCAAAGAATGTCATCTGCCTAATTTCTTCCTGTCTTTATGTATTTAATAATAGCAAGTACATAATAAATAGATTGGTTGACTGATTGGCCATCAGAAAATTTTTTGTGCTGAAAATAGTTTCTTTTTCATATTGAATCATGATAAAGTTAAAGCTTAGGAGTTGTGTCATTATTTCATCAGAGGAAAATGATTACAAAGGAGAGACACTTTGGTGAATATATTTTCTACCTTTTGCTTATGCTATAATTTTGGGCCTCACTAATGGCATAATATAAATTCACAATGTTTCATCAAAATAATGGGCGTGGCACATTGCTTTTGCATATGCCAGTTAGAAGTGCAATTTGCTCTTGATATACATAAGTAATTCTTAAAATATATGGCACATTTTTGTTGGGAATATATATATATATATATATATATATATATATATATCTTTGAGGTGTGATACGAAAGGTATGTAAATATATAGGTGTCCCCAAATATCTTTCCCACCAACCTCCTATTATTTCAGGAACTCTCCTCCCTAGAGTAATGTCTAAGGCACTACATATTTTAGAGTTTCTCTTAAAATTACATAGCTTCCCAAAGGAGGGGATTTATTAACACATTAGACCCACCAGAAGCATTAGAATGCACTTGAATGTAAGCTCCATGAGGGGAAAGACTTTGTCTCTCTTGGACATTGTTATATCCACAATGTCTGGTATATAGTTTACACCTAATAAATATTGATTTAATGAACTAATGAATGAATAATATGTATATAAATGATTCATTAAAACTTAGCACAGATTAGTTTTCTGGCTATGTTAGACTATGAGAACAGGTTCTATAGAATTGGGTCTCAGGAGATGTTTTGTTGGATAGAGGGTTTGGGCAATGGCTGTTTCTTTATACAAAGACCTAAGAGTAGGTCTTTGTATAGCACTGAGAAGAGTAATCCTGGTTCATTGTGAGTGATGTCACAAAGGCAGGGTATGATGCCTGTTTAAGCGAAGGAAGTAGGAATCCTTAACTAAAAAGAGAAGCTAAGATTATATCAGTGATTAACTCTGCTATTTCACAAGGTTGTCAAGGACGAGCCTAAACTTTAGAATAAAAGGGAATCCCTCTTTCTCTAAGTAGAAAAGTGGATACATATTAAGGTCTTCTACAACATATGCATTTCAATTTGTCCTATACTACCATTATCCAAATAATTTAATAAACCTTGTTTATTAAACATTTCCTTGATTTGAGTTTTATTCTTGTTCAGAATAGCTAGGGAAACTTACTTGTCCTGGCTGGTTTCCATCTGTAGTTTTGCAGCCCTGCAGCCTCGGTAACAATGGTGACATTATAGAGGTGACCAGGTATCAGTCCATGAAAAGCATAGGAAGTAGTAGCTTTGTCCACGGCAAAACTATGAACTAGAATTCCTTTATCCATTAGTATCAGCTGGTATCTTTCCACGTTCCCAGAGCCACGTGACCAGGAAATCAGGAGAGAATTCGTTTTCGCTGAAATACCAATATCTTCCACTGGCGATGGCACTAGTGGGATACAATGCATTTCCAAACTGTCATTCATAATTTCCTTATAGAAGGTATAGACACGTTTCATTTGAAACCACACATCCATTTATGCTTCTCTGTACATCTAACTTGTGGAATAACTAATGAAAATAGCACTCTTGAAATTTTATTGGAACCTGGATTAATGCTCTTTTCAAAGTCCACAGCCTAAAGCTACATCATAGTTTATCTGTCTCCCCCATTAACAGGTATCAAGGTAGATTTTGTCAATGAAGTATGATGTGGCATAGCAGTAAAGGGAAAAGAGAAAGGAAAGAACTGTAGATGCTGAAAAATGGAAAGAGAGCAACAGAGCAGGAGAGAAAATGCGGGGAGAGTGAATGATAAGAAAGTAAGTTATGGAAGGAAATGGTAATGTGTCATTGATATCGGGATGCATGGGTGCAAGGAAAGACTGGTTCCAAACATAGGAATATTCAGGAAACACCATGACTTGATGTTAAGAGAAGAATATACAGGGGAGGGAAAACATTTAAAAAATAATTTTCATTTTGCACAAACTCAGAAAATGAGGCAGAAAATCCTGTTGCCTAACATTTGAGTTAGAAGGGCCATTAGGAAACATCTTCCTCATTTTGGAGAAAACTCCAGTCCCAGAGAAGTTCCATGACTTGTTCAAAATCACCCAGCAAGCTAGCAGCACAACCCCACCTCCTTGTTTCCAGTCCAGTCTTTCCTCTGTATCAAACAGTATTTATTTGTCTCTCTGTCTATCTATCTATCTACCTACCTACCTATCTATCCACCTATCTATTTATTGTTGATCTTGGGGCATTCTTACTCCCATTTCCTGAATGTAATATAATTTCAAAAGAATCATAGACTATTAAATACGCAACTATCCGTAAACAGGTCTTACCTGTTGATCCATTGGCATAAATTGTAGAGGAACGTTTATCCCCAGAAACAGCTGTGATGGCAATTTTGTATTTACTGCCAGCAGTGAGGTTAAAAAATGTATATTCATTCTGTGAAGTTCTTTCTTGAATTTGGGCCCCCTGTGTCTTTTGGTTATCATCAAGTAACTGCACCTCATACCAGGTGACTTTCCCGGAAGAAGGAGTCCACCAGACATGCAAACTGGTGGAAGTACTTTTCTCTTTATTGACTTCAAACCTAGCAGGAGGTAAAGGATCTGCAGAGCAAAAAACAAAAAAGAGAAGGTGGCTTGAAGAATTTTGCAGATACACGCTTACCTTGCTGTAATCCAGATGCATTTTCCTTCAAACCTTTAAGAATCGGCAGCTCATGATACAAATGGGCATTTTATGCCACTCCTAAACTTACTATTTTACTTAAAAAAGAAATCCACCTTGGCTACTAGTCATAGAAGCTCCTTTTCTTCTAATAAAACTTTTTTTTTGTTACGACAGCTCTGAGCTCAGAAATCCAAGCAAGGTTATATTTTCTTTGGCTTGCAAGTTTTGCACTTTTCAAACACAGACAAACATCCAGGCTCTGCCTGGATAAATACTGAAAATCTCAACAGAAAATACAGATATTAAGAAATAATTTTAAAATTTGTATTTGTACTAAACTTTCCCCTTTTTAGGTTGTGGGGTTCGGGGGGGTTATGTATACAAAACTTTGGGCTGTTTTTAGATGTCGGAAAACCACGAAAGATACAGACCTGATTATGAGCCTAGGCGAGGTGTGCTCACCAAAATGAATTCTCCCAACAACTGGGATTCCCTATGTCCCTAGATCTTCTAAACTTGAGTTCTGGGACATTTTGGAGCTGCCAGCGCTCCCAGAGCAGGTGGGTTAGTCCTGTACCTGGCTGTTTACTTAGTTTCAATTCTCAAAGCCATGGGTCAGTTTGAGAAGTCCTGTTTCCCGTGTATTGAATCTTCACTGTAGAGCTTGAAATAGGAGGAATAGCACGTCTCTAGGTTAGGAGCTGAATCAATGACATTTAGTGATCAGATGATGCAGTGGGACCATCCGAGAAATAAGGCTCTCCCTACCCTGAATGTTGGGAGTAGAAACGTTGACATTTACATATGAGTAATTTTCAGAAGTCCCATGTGGTTCTCGGTCTAGAAAGTGAGATCAAGATACTGGAGACTAAATTTCAAGAGTCAGGTTAGATGTTTTAGTGACATGGCTGTAGAGATCTCAGTTCTTTACCTCCTGGTAAATTATATCTTACTCATGAAAGAAATTGAGGAACTCTAGCATCTACTCAGAACAGTATATGTTTTAAGAAAGTCTTCACTTGTGACTAACATTAGTACAAATAGGAACAAGGTAATCTTATTCTATATTCAGAAGGCATTTATAGCCAGACAGCTCAGTAGACTATAGGTCACCTATAGACTCCATACATAGGCTAAATAAGGCCAAGCCAAGACAGAAACTTTGAGAGCCCAAAGCACAGGTGAGCTTAGAGGATAAGGTTGTGTGGTTTATATCCTAGCAGCACAGGTTCACCTGAAGAGTGTAGGCTCTAGAGTCTGGTGGCCTGGGCTTGAATCCGGGTCTCCCACTTTGTAGCTGGGTAGCAATTCCTTAACCTCCTCGTGCCTCAGCAGTCTCCTCTATGCAATGCTGCTAACAACGCTATCTTTTCAGTAGAATTGTTATGAAGATTGAGTATTTTATCTAGAGCATCTGGCACATAGTGAGTGTTCAATGTTAGCTAGTATTAGTATTAGTATTCCGCCTATAATTGGGATGATCTTGTCATAGAGGCAGGGAGGTGAAGTGGCAGAGAGCATGGGCTTTGGAGTCAGAGCTCAATTCAAATTGCAGTTCCCTCATGTATCAGTAACTTGGGGAAGTTACTTAACCTTCTAAGCCTCCATTTCCCCCTCTGTCTGGGGAGTATAATAATAGTACTTATATTCTTGGATGTTTGGAGGAGTAACAAGATATAGAGGAGACTTTACATGGTACACAGTGGGCACTCCGTAATATAAACTTATTCTGTCTACACGATCATAAAAAGAAACTTCCTCTGAATCACTGACAAAATGGAGGCAAAAATGGAATACCATTTTTTTGGAAACTAAACTGATAATAGCTTTAATTGCCTTCTTCTTCAAAAAAAAACACTTGGAAAAATCTTATCAGTTTATTCCCATGAACTAACATTCTAACCCTTAAGATAAAATAAAAAAAAATTCCCAAGATGATTTTCATTTATGGGTTCTTGAGGAAAAACAGTATGGGTTTGTGTGTGTGTGTGTGTGTGTGTTTGTGTGTGTGTGCGGCAATATTATTTAAATTTTCTATCCTACATAACACTCTATAATTAAGGACGTCATCATAAAAGGAAAGGACATAATTTCCCCTCACAGAAAGTTTTCTTGTTACCATGCGATTCTAATAGCCAGAGAAACTCAAGAGCAACCTTGTCATAGCCAACTGAGGTGACAAATTTTTGCTGAAGAGGCATTTTAAGGACAAGGATGAGAGGGACAGCTGCTTTCCAGTGATTGTTCAAAAGGGATCAATACTATCACTTACATGCACAACCCAGCCAGATAAAGGTTAAAGAAAATGATCTCATGATCGGTATAATCTAAACATATATAATCTGCAAAATATGATCTATAGAAAATGAATTTTAAGGTTGCGTGCCTAGAGGGTGAAGTTCAGAAATGCAGACTTTATCTAATCTCTCTGAGCCAGAAAACAAAACAGTCAATCCTTTGTACATCCGCTAGAACAAAGGAACAATGAGATTGGGAAGTGCCTGGGCTGCAAGAACCTGCACTGGAAACAAACACTTAAAACCCCATTTATGCTGTGATAAAGCCCTTTGCTGGCAGTGGTCCACTATTGCTATGCATGCGGCAGGAGTTCAGTAGTTTTCAGACTTTGTTTCAATCTAACTAAGCCCAAGGAAAACTCTGCTGTATTAAAAAAAAGTTTTCAATATTTTATTAGAAATAAATTAGATACTTCCATCGGGGTGCTATTTTCATCTAGCATCTATCTACCTATCTATCTATTTATCTATCTACCTACCTATCTATCATCTAGCTATCTAGATAGATATATGAGAGTTTTAATGCTATTTGAAAATTTAGTTATAGGTCTGTAATCTTCTGATCGTGTGACAGGTCATATGTAATTGGAAAACCCTACTTGACTTACATAATTTATGCTGATGGCTGGAGGTATCAATGCACACGTGTGCATTTATAGCCTTTCTGGTTTTCCCACCCACTGCTCTCATACATACAGTAACCAGTGAAGTATTATAAGCTTTGAGAACTGTTGAAAACCATAAATCAATAATGTAATCTCAATCAGTATATCAAAATTTATCATTAGCCATCAATTTAAGACATCTTTGTTTGTATTTATTTCCAGAAGGATCTGGAATATTGAATGCCAAATGCAAAATTCCATAGCATTCAGCTGCTGTATTTCAATGAATCTATCAGTATCAGGAAGCCCCAGAATTTCATAAGTAGGTTTGCTGTCAACCCACTTTTTCTGATAAAGTTTAGCTAAATTCCTGAACCAAAATGGATTCTTCCTTTTTTCCCTTTTAAAAAAATCTGACTTAAGAAGAGGGAGACACCCATATGTATAAAATGGAAGTGATATTTGCTTTAAAAATTCTTTTGTATGGTCATTAAAACATTATTATCTACTGCTATAGGAATTTGCAGAGTGTTTAGAATTCAAAATGATAGTATTTATTTTGGAAATAAACTTAGCCTTACAACAAGAGAGCAGGGAATCCATAAGTTAGTGCCAAAAACTTTTTTTGAAGTCATAATAGCACACAACATATCTGTGTAGGATCTGATCGTTTACAATGTGTTTTCTTAGTTGTAATAAGGGTCAGAGGCATTAAGTGACTCATTTACATCACATAGGTAACAAGTAATTCAGCTGAGCTTCTAACACTTGACTCCAAGTCATGAGATCTTTTCTATCACACCTTAGTTGTCCCAGGGTGGAAAATGATGTCATGAGTCACACAATCAGTATAACAACAAACAAACCAAACCAGATCTCTATGAAAAATAACAGACAAATTTACAGGACTTTCATTTGATGGTTTGGAGAGTGTAGCATAGGTAAGTGAATAACAACACTAATAATAGCTAAATCTAATCCTGCCGCCAGGAAAGTTCCATTGATTTTTTAAAAAATAATGGTTTTCTTCTCCGTTTCTTTTTTTCCCCTAATCTTACTGCCTTAACCTGGTGTTCCATCACCTTGTGTCTGGATTACTCTGAGTTTTCTGGGTGTCTGCCTTATTTTCTGTCTTTTTTCCACTATTGCCGAATAACCGCTTTGTATCTCTCCCATCTGCCATCCTCATCCCTAGGGAGCACCAAGAACTTTTCATGAGATGAAGTCTAAGTTTCTCCATAGGAACTCAAGGTCTCCTCAACCAGGATATTATCCTCCACCCACCTCTCCAAAACACACCTTATCTTTCAGCACTAACTCCAGGACAAGAGATCAATTTTTTATGGATTACAGATTCAATTTCTGTACCTTTACAGGAATTAGGATACAATTCTAGTTAAAAACAGGGTGGCTAGGAGACTGGAAGCTGCATTTATGTAGCACTCTATATAAAATGGAGTGAACATCAACTATTCCTATAAACTAATTGCGAATTTTCTCATGGAAACCAGGGTAAGGGTGGGGGGGAAAAGCCACAAACCATTCCTTGGTGCAGGTTTTTTAAAATGGGCAGAAGGAGAAAACGAGAAAGCAATTGCCCACAATCTGTAGTTAATTAAATAGATTTATAGAGATGTAATTTTCTTTTACTTTTGTAATTGTTGCTGTTTGACTATAGTCAGCTTTCTGACTTATTATAAGATGATATACTATATTATGCTAATATATCAGATTAACATGCATTTCATTTATCAACTTTATACACTAAATATGAAGTTCAGGTAGCAAGGAACTTTCAAAGTTTTAACAGCATCGCAATTAAAGCAGCTTTGACAATCATTTGCATCATGATTAACACGAGTGAGGAATGCCATGTTATTTTATGGGTCATCATACTTGGCTTCTGAGAGTCTACAGTTTACTCGGGCAATTTAAGACATATGTGAAAAAGGTAAACACAAAGGTAACTTATCAGAGAGGCTGACTTTGATGTCAGACTAAACCTGGTTCAAATCTCAACACTATCACTTCAAACAGTGACTTTAGGCAAATTGCTTAACCTCCCCGAGGCTAAGTTTCCCCATCTGTAAAATGGGACTAACAATACTTACTTTACAGAGTTGTAAGTGTTAAGAGGTACTGGAGCCAAAGTGTTAAGTGCAGCCCTGGCGCATGGTGGGGCCTCAGTAAATAGTTGGTGTGAGTATTGCAGCTGTTCTTGCTGTTAAGGGTAACACAGGTCAGCACCAATGCTGAATATGCAAAAGGAGAATGATATCCAAGGGGAAGGTCTCAGAGGTGGGCTTGAAATGAACTTGAGCAAGTTGGAAGGTCAAGTAGGACGCAGAAATCAGAGAGAAGAGAGGCCACTGCAGAATGAGAGAGCAATTTAAGCAAAAGCACTGAAAAGCTCACTTCTGTCGAGTATTAGAGAACCACATCAGCACGGAGGGGACAATGACAGCTGACAGAGACTTTAACACCCTCATGCCGTCATCCTTCAGCAGCCCTACTCCTCCTCTCTTTGATATTAACAATAGAGGTTTTCTTGGGAATTCCCTGGTGGTCCAGTAGTTAGGACTTGGAGTTCTCACTTATGGGGCCTTGGGTTCGATCCCTGGTCCAGGAACTAAGATCCTGCAAGTCACGTAGCGCAGCCAAACAAACAAACAAACAAGAACCAATTGAGGTTTTCTCAATATTATTTAAATGCTACATAAATGCAGTACAAAGGGAAATCCTTTGGCCTCCTCTTCCAGACTGTTGCCTAGAAGCCGCTCTCATGTAGAAATTCATGAGCTGTTGCTTGATGTGTGCTGCCGAACCTGGACATCTAGATACCAAGGAATTACTGTCAATGTTAGGTACAATACGGATATTGTCGTTATGTTAAAAATAATGCTTATCATTCAGAAATGCATACTGAAATATTTATAAATGAAATTAAATGATGACTTGGACTGTGTCAAAATGATACTGGGTGGGGGAGTGAGTGAGGATATAGATGAAACATGATTGTCTGTCAGTTGGTAACTGTTGAAGGTAGGTGATGAGTACATGCTCGTCCCTTATACTATTCTGTTTACTTTTTATGTATTTGAACTTTTCCATCTAGAGGAAGAAAAACAAAATCAAAACCCCAAATCCCTGGAAATTTGTATGTATACCTACCATGTTAATTTTAGTTGCATAGATTCATCTTTGTTTATACACATTCATACATTTAGAATGGGTTTGACCTCTCCTACAAGGTCAGAAAGTCGTCAGTATTATCCTTTATCCCCCAGGGGGATTCCAGGGAATTGGTGTCCGGGAATGGAAGGTGAAACAAATTTTCTTCCATTCTGTCTGGACAAATTAGATTTTATTTCTTGCTAATCTGTAGAATGCCAGGCCCACCTACAGAAGTCAGACAAATGGAAGAAGCTTCCAAACACACAAAAAGTCAAGTGCAGAGAACTAGGTTGGTTGATTCCCTATACAGAGCTCAGCTTGATCTTAGAATTCCTGAAATAACTATACTGCAAATGGCTGATTCCTAAATACTGAACTCCATCACCAGAAGTTGAACACAATCAAAATCAATATTATTTCCTCACACTAACACACATTTAATCATTATTCTACCCTTGTGTAGGCTAAGTAACTATAGATTTAAAGTATTTCATAATATATTTTTTTCTCTTTAAAAGTTGAATTGAAAAGTAACAACAAACTATCATATGTAATCTGAAAGGACAAAAACCAACTTAAAAATTGTGTCCATTCTACAGAGTAGTGGAAAGAATTGGAGTTGGGGCCAGTAAATCTGGGTTCAAGGTCTAGGTCTACCATATATTAGCTCTATGGATTTGTGATTAGTTAATTCTTATGAATGTCAATCTCATCTCCAATCTGAAAGTAATAATAGGAAACTTACTACACACTTAGTATGTGACAAAAACTGTTCTAGAATTTATGTATGAATCAATTAAAACCTCAAAACGACCCTAGGAAGTGAGCATTCTCTTTATTATTGTCCCTATTTTATAGATTAAAAGAGGTGAGGAACTTGCTCAAGGCAACTTGGTTAGTAAGTGATGGAGGCGGCTGCTTTCAGAACTTAACACTTAACCACCTGTGCCTTCATGATACTCCCTCCACAGGATTGCCATGTGGCTATAATTAAACAATATATGGTCAGTATAATATATATTTTATACTCTTACCTACTAAACAAGGTAGGTGAAAGTATTTTACATACTATAAAAGCACAAGACAAATATTAGAAAATATTATTTTCTTCCTGGGAAAGACAACAAATATTCCTAGGCATTACAGATTTAACCAGGCATAAAAAGGAATGGTACTAAAATCTTAATGCCAATGAATAATAGAAAAACGATGTCAACAGCTCTTAAACTTCAGTGTGCATTGATTCACTTTGATATTTGTTTAAAATCAGATACCCTAGGCTCCACTCTTTCTAAATTCATTATAAATGAGGTAGAAGCCAAGAACATGCTTTTATAACAAATTCTGCAAGAGAGTTTAATGCCAGTAGCTTACAGACATTATTGAGAAATAATGGCCTGTGTTTAAAGCCATGTAAGTGTTATGGACAGAATTGCATCCCTCTAAAATTCATATGTTGAAGCCTTAACCACCAATACTTCAAACTGTGACTGTATTTGGAGATAAGACCTCTAAAGAGGTAACTGAGTTAAAATGGGATCTTTAGGGTGGGCCCCAATCCAATATGACCGGTGTCCTAAGAAGATTAGACACAGACAACACAGATGGACGACCATGTGAGGACATAGTGAGGTGGTCATCTGCAAGCCAATCAGAGAAGCCTCAGAAGAAACCTGCTGACAACTTGATCTGGGACTTCTAGCCTCCAGAACTGTGAGAAAATAAATTTGCTGTTTAAGCCACCCTATCTGTGGTGTTCTGTTACAGAAGCCCTGGTAAACTAATACAAGAAGCAACATTTTGAGGTGGAAATAATAGCTGATATGGTGATTTGGTAATTAAAGCTCTTAAAATTTTTTTAAATTAAAGACAGAGGAAGGAGCCATGTATAAAGAGTTAAATTTTTTTTTTTGCCTTTTGCTCTAGGCTGATTAATAAGTACCTGAAACTGACTAAGAAGTCATATGCCACTAAGGTATTCTTCCTGTAGGTAAAGTTCTCTATGACTAGACTTCTTCCCTGGGCTCCATAACTTACCCATAACCCAAGGAGAATAGATCATATTTTTAAGTACACTCTCCCACTAAAATATTCATTTTATTTATTAATATTTGTCTGTTATCATCTACCTATTCATCCATAGATCCACCCATTCATCTCCCCATTCATTCATCCATCTACCCATCCAGTTAATATTTATTGAACACCTACCATGGGTTAGATGCCATTTTAGGTACTGAAAAACTACTTCTTACTGGTGGGAAGATAAAAATCCCCCCAAATTTCTAAATGAGAACTCTACAGTTTCATTTAAACAAACTCAAATGTCCTTAGGATACATTCAGGTAAGGAAATAAATGAAGTGGTCCAGGGGGATTCCAGTGAATTGGTATCTGAAAAGAGAGAAACCACAACTCAGCTCTAGAGAGTTCTAGGCAGCCTGGCCAAGTTTTGCCAGATCTTCCAGTATTTTAAGAGAATCCATACATCTGGTATTTATGTGAATTTTCTGCTCAATGCTGGTGAAATAATCTGAATTTTTCACAAACATGTGAGCCAAACAAAGCACATCTATTATTTAGACGCCCAGACACCCCCAGGGGCCACTTTGCAGCCTCTGCTCTAGACTCTGAGGACACAGTGTTTAACAAAAGTGTTGAGGTCTTCAATATCTGTTACCTTCATAATCTATTTCTGATGAATTCACAACTAAATAATTTGGCTTTCAATTTATTACAGTTGTTGACCATTTATGACCAAACACACCAGAGAGAGGCAGGGCAAGGTCTTCACCCAAGAAAGAAGTGGTAAAGCTCTGTCACCACTTTCATCCTGACCTTCTGTCACCTCTGTACAAGACTACAAGGGCAGAGACCATGCTTTGTTTGTCATCTTTATAAGCTCACCAATCACTGCCTGGTGTAACTCCCTGCAGTACTCATGCCTGATAAATGTTTGCTGGACTGAACTTGAATCCACACAGGTTTTTCAATTCTGATTTTAAATCTGGAGTGAAAACTGATTGGTGCTGAAATAGTTCTGATTTAGTTGAAATTTTTGATCTTTAAGGTCATGTCTACATTATGTTATTTTAGATAATTTACCAGGGTAAACAACCAGACAAATCACACTTGGAAAGATACAGAATGATTACAGAGATAATCTAAGCAACTGTGGTATCTCCAGCCAAATCATGCCTTGCTCTCACTCTATTTTACTCTATACTGATAAGATAGGCATAATGGAATAAGAAAAGCACAACATATTTGAATGACTTTTTTTGTTTGAAGTTATATCTCAGACTTAATATTATGTTACTAGTTGATCCTGCTTTAATAACAGTAAAATATGATTTGTGACACTCATCTTTGTAGCTTAGCAGTTAATATAGAGGAATACTAGTACTTTCTCTTAACTTAAAAGAAAACTCACATATATCCTTAAAATATAGAAAGCAAAAGAAAAAAAAAAGTACTGACAAAAAATAAATAACAGCCAACCAAAAATATTCTCCCTGAAACATTAAAAAAAAAACCTTAACTTAAAAAAGTTTATTTAAATAAAATTATTTTAAAAATATAGAGAGGGCTTCCCTGGTGGCGCAGTGGTTGAGAGTCCGCCTGCCGATGCAGAGGACAGGGGTTCGTGCCCCGGTCCGGGAAGATCCCACATGCCGCGGAGCGGCTAGGCCCATAAGCCATGGCCGCTGAGCCTGCGCGTCCGGAGCCTGTGCTCCGCAACGGGAAAGGCCGCAACAGTGAGAGGCCCACGTACCGCCAAAAATAAATAAATAAATAAAATATATATATAGACAGAGAGAGAGAGAGAGAGAAACCCAAGTAGGGTTATACCATCACACAAATAAGTATGAAAAAATTATTATACAAACATCACTTTTGGTCAAATTTCATTCTTCACATTTGGCATGGAGCTCATAAAATTTGTGATGAAAAGTATATTTGTGGTACTGTAAAAAGTAACTCCTTAAGAAAAATGATAAGACACTGAACACTAACAATTGGGCATGCTGACTAAGTCTTTTTTAAATTAAACATAGTCAATAAAATGCAAACATTTCTTACATTTCACAAATGTCTCTGGACTTGAAACACCTACATGCATAATTAAACTCAAAACATATTCTAACTAGTAACACCCACAGTGAGTCCTTTTTCATCAATGTTTTTTCCAAAAAAGTAAAACCTCTGGGTTAAATCAGTATATTCTGGCTTAATGTCTTCATTTTTTCTCCCAGAAGCTTCTGATGGCTTACCTGTTTTTAAACATCATTCTGCCCCATTCAATACAGACACCTTATCAAATGTAAAGAACACATCTGAAAGTTCTATGTCATAAATTTCACATTATTAGCAATCTGAGTGTTCACATCTTCACATACCAAGAAACCAAGAACTTTATAACTAAAAACCCAGCCACTTAAACTCCTGAAAAATGTTCTAATTATGTGGTTGATTTCGGTCTCTCTTTGATTCCCTGTAAAAACACAACCACATTCTTAACAAGTGGTGTCTCTTTTCAATTCAAGTTCCTGCAAATCTCAGAAATTATCTAACATTCCTCTGAAGTAAGTCAAGTGATGTAATTGGGCATTCTTAATTAGTAACAGAACAATTCATTGACTTATTACCAGGACCTAGTCACATTTCCTGACCTTACTGTAACTGCCCTGATAACGAACTGTTCTCTCACCTCTTCAAAGAACTATAGCTAAAGAAGTGATCTTTGTTCAGGTTGAATGTGAAAGAATAGCAAGGACGACACATTTCTAAATTTAACTTCTGGAATTTTTCAGTTAAATTTGACTTTCTCCATGAAAGTAAGGCTTCTCTATTGCAACAAATACGTTAAAAGGAAGACTAATGAAGTCATAAAACATCGAAGTCATTAGAGAATTCCGAGCACATCTGAGGGTGGCTCTGGGGATTAATGAGGTGACATGCATTGCAGCCCCTACCTAAGTAGGCACTTGGTTGGAACCTGGACCTGAATGACCAAGTCTAACACTCTCATTTTACAGATAAGAAAACTGAGGCAGGAAAGACAAACTCTTACCACATACGCATGGAAAGGTTTACCAAAAGTGAACAGAAAATGATTGACTTAAGGTGCAGAGTAACCAAAAGATGATCTGTGATATTGGCGTGGTTTTAGTTACACAAGTGATAAAAAATAACTTTCATACCCTCATCTCAAGGGACTTTCTAATTTCCCCCTAAGAGTGACTCTATTCCTGATGATTTTATGTCCTGGTTCCAAAAATAAAACTAAGTTGAGGAAAGTCATATCCCTAATCATTGCACTTCCATTATTTATTCTAAAAACATTTACTTAAAGTTATTCCAAGGCTTGACAATTTAATGCGATGGAAGCTCAAACCACATCACTTTAACAAATTCCCTCCACAGCCCACAGTTTCTCTTTGCTGCTCTCCCCGTTTAAGTGGCTAGTCCGCTGTTTTCAGCACTAAGGAAGTCTCTGAAAGTCAACCAAGCTGCTTCTGGCCAGATCTGAGGAGACTAGAAATCTTTGTCAATAGTTATCTTCACAGGTGTTTTTACCTTTATTATTATTATTATTTTGTATGCCTGGAACTCAAGTGAAACATCAGCTTGAAAAGGCAGGGCTCAGCCGGAAGTGGCCTGGCCGTCCAACCGCACCTGTCACTTTTTACCTGTTTGCAAGACCACAGTTTTCTCTTCTCCATCCAGAGACATAATACTGAAATTATAGATGGTTCCCGCTTGTAAATCCTTGGGGTTACATCCATAGGTGGTGTTGTCTATCCGCACGGGGTGGCAGCACGCGACCCCCGACGTGTCACTGCTGCAGATGAGGCTAAAGTTACAGGGTGACGCCAGAGTTCTCCACTGGAGAGACACGGACCGGCTGGAGACCCTGGACTCTGTCAGGGTGAAGTTGCATCTCACTGGCTCCCCCAGTCCAGTCTGAAAAGGAAGCAGAACAACAGCTGAAGCCCGCTGTCAAGACATGCCCAGAGACGAGTCCGTAGCAAGCTGCCCAAACTGCTCCACTCACCCCTGGCCCCCAGCCTGAGCCCATCCATCCTTTGGCCCCCCGGCCAGAGAAGAGGCCCGCAGCCCAGGAGGGTGGCCACCTTCTCCCTAGCTGCTTTTTCTCCGGAGCAGCTGGAAAGAGAAGGTGGCTTGTTGCCTTTGACAGTGGCACGAGCTGTCAGTCTGGCTGGGGGCTCAGAAGAATATGGCTCATTCTTCCCCAGGGAGAGGAAGAAATTCCGCCCGCTGGGACGTGTTCTCGGGCCCCTCACCTGCAGCAGGCTCAGCGCGGTCCACAGGGCCAGCCCGGCTCCATGGCTCCGCATGGCGCTCAGCGGTTCCCCCTGACTCGACCGCTAGGCTGGGACGCGGGGCGGCCCCGACGGCCTGCGGAGCGGGGACCACTTGTTGCGCGCGCTCAGCGCGCCCCGCGGGCGCAGAGCGCTGGCCTCCGGGCTGACGACGCGCGGGGGCCGCCGCCGCCGCCGCTGATGTTGCTGCCGCCCCGGGCCGGCTGCGGACGGGAGAGGCGGCGGGGGCCGGCAGCGCGCCGCCCTTCCCACGCTGCCATTCTGACCCGCGCTGCCTCGCCCCGAGCCCCGGCCGCGGACTTCCGCAATCAAAAGGCAATTTCCTCGTCTCCCGGCAAAGGAACAATGCGCCGGCGAGGGAGGGAGCCCCGAGGAGCCAACGCCTGAGGCTGCCAAGGGAGCCCGAGGCGGGCCAAGATGCCCCCGCCTCTCCTGCCGGGGGTCCCGGCCGGGTCTGCGGAGCTCTGCCTCCTTCTCCGCCGCCCCGCCCGACTTTCACTTTTTCCCAGTCCGTGGTCCTCAACACCACCGTCTCAGCCGCAATAAGACTTGCGCCCTCTCACTTTCCATCTCCGCACCCCGCCCCCTCCCTCCCTCCACACCCTGCGCCTGCCGCTCCTATCTTCCTCATCTGCTTTCTCCAGGGCCTCTTTTCCCAGGATTAAACTTGACCACAGCAGATTTCTCTAGGTCGCCTCACTCTTTCCTGAAGCCTTTTATTAGAGTGCTTTTGCCCTTCTCACCTCAAAGCACTCATTTGTCCCAACGTGTATCCCCCTGACACCATCAAGAGAAAAAGACCCCGAAAGGATGGTGTCCATTGTCAACTTGACCTTCATTTGTTCCTGCCATTCACTTTCCCCTTTCTCTTGTGTAGAGGTCTGTGCCCTCCCTAAATCTTATGCACATGGTGCTAACCAAGAACAAGTATAATCACCACCAATCGTCCAGCCCACAAGCAAAGCAGTTTCATCACTGACCATCCAGTAGTTAAAGTCATTTCATCCATAATTGTCCAAGCAATATAAGAAAGCAATACGAGCTCTCGTTTGTGGAAAATACGCTTGACGGCTCAGCTTCCCACATACTACAAGAAAGTGAAATTCACTTAGTTTTTAGCACTAACTTTATGCTAACTTTTAGCAACTGCCTCAGTACCTGAGTGATCACGTATCTGAAAATGGATTTTAAAAGAGTTCCTGATAACCGACGAACAAAAATGTTTAATTGGTCACAGGTGATAGTAGGAAAATATTGCAATAACCTTAATAATGTTTGACTGCTTTTCTTTGGGTGTCATCCCTGACAACTGCCGGAAGAGAGATTTTTCAAAACAGAATATTTGAGCTACATCAATGGGAAGGATGGCATATTCTTTTCTTTTTCAAATAGATTATACATAAAGCTATATTATTGACTGCTATATTAAAGGTACCTACGTGGAGGAAAAGCGGAAAAAAATGAAAAAGTGAAAATTATTTCAATTCTTTTAGAAAACTTGTGTTTAAAAAAAATTTTTTTAATGAAAAGATGAAGTTTCTACTCCTTCGAAGATTCTATGGGCTTTTAATCTGCAGCCAGACTAGAGATCTTAAATTTCTTTTTCAAGTTAGCAGACACTCAAAGAAGTTCAAACCTAAAACACGTGTGTATTTCTGGGAAAATGGAATCTTTCTTATTTCTCTGCCCAGGTCACTTGTCTTACCAAAGAACTTTTGCCCTCCATATCTTGCCCCCAAGTTCAATGACTTTTCACAGCCTGGCATTCCTTCCGGCATCATCAGAGATACTCCTCTTCTCTCCCCCTTAGAGACTGCAATCCTACAGGCTGCCTCCAGCCTTTACAGGGGTCTTTTTCAGCTTTATTCCTTTTTAACATTACCGTTTTCTTTTCTGGCTATATTCAGAAGACAATGTGATTTCCTCGTCTGTAAAACTGGAATAATATCTACTCTAAATACTTCCCAGAGCTGTTATGAAGAATAAGATCACATATGTTAAAGCACCTTTGCAAACTTTAATGTGCTATCCAATTGTCAGTTTGCCTAGTGATAGGTTGCATCCAAATCACACAGTTTGCTCTCTTTCAAATTCATCCATCACATAGGTCCCACTTACCTAACTTCTGCTGCCCATCCTTCTCTTTGTCAAAAACCAAAGAGGTTTTTACATTTTTCTCATAGATAGCCCCTCAGATTTGAAACATTCCTTCCCAAATTCACTAAATATCCCTCTGTCCTTTGCAGAAATCTTCGATAAATCCTGTCTTTTTCAAGTTCTCCAAGGTTTCTCACATATTTTTTTAAAAACATTACATGTTACCAACCTACTATACCTTGACAGTTAATTTTAAAATAGTATTTGATATCCAATACACTGTCTGACTATAATGCAGTATACTGCCTTATAGTAGAGGCAACTGCAACAAAAAGGCAAAATGTGGAGAGGACTAATCAAACAAGGCAATAACAAAATATCCTCATAACACTCTTCAGATGCTTCCAAATTCTGTTATTAACAGTGACCCGTTAATAATAACCCTGGGAATAGGAATTAGAAAAAGAAGGAGCAATTTCTTCAAATACAATTATTTAATTTTTGATCTATCAGAGAGACATATACATTTAGGGTCTTGTGCCTTTCATCTATTTTGATACCAATGTATATGAAGAATTATAGCAATCTGTGAAGGAAAGGACTGGGAGTCAGAGATATTTCTTTCGCAAAGGTATATAACTGCTGGTTCTTCTTTTGGAGAATCTTAAGGCTCACAGCAAAGCTCCCAATTAATTAGTGGGTCCTAAATAACCTATAGGAATGAACATACTATGAAACAAGAAGAGAAAGTTTAAACTCAGGTTTTTACTGATTACATTTTAAAAGCTGATTTACCTTTTAAAAACACTTATATTAATATGAAAAATTAGAGAGATGTGTAATAGATTCAAGGCAGTAAGAGACTGGGAAAAGCTGCCAGATAACATCTCTTCCTAGAGGAGTTTATTTGAAACTACTGTACAAAGTACAAATAAGATGATTCATTTTATTCTTTGTTCTCATCTTTGTTTGGAATTCCTCAACTTCTTTTGAACCTATTTATCCTGTGTAATGACACTACATTTGCTTTAGAAGTTACTGCATTCCAGGAATTTGGAATCAGCCTCTCTGTAACTTTTCAGGGGACAACCTCTTCTCTTTGCCACTAGGAAAACTTTCCCAGACTGCAGGGGAAGGGTGGGACTGCTTTTGGTTAGACATGAGTCCCTAATGTTAAACCGTTGGTTAAACAGCTGCCTTTTAAACAAATAGTCATAACAATTAATGAATAATTGTTCTAATTTATATATTCATTAATTATGATTTCATGGATGAAAGCGTGGCTCGTCTCATGTCATGAACATACATGTTGAGTGATACAACCGATCATCAGGGGCCCCAGGGTCACACTTTGAGAACTGTTACTTTACATCAGGGTTTGAGCTGGGTGCAGAGAAGGTTGGGGGATGAAGGGAGAGTGGATTGGTAAAGTTGATTGGTTAATTCAAAATCCTCACTCATGACCTAAAAGGCCTTTCATGACCCGGCCCCTGCTTACTCCATGCCTCTCTCCTGCTTGCCTCCTATGCTCCAGTGGCCTGGGTCTAATAATTCATTTACTCATTCATTCAGCAAATATTGACTGAGCACCTACCGTGTGCCAGGCCCTGGTTTAGGTTTTGGAGACACCCCCAAGAAGCTGACTCTTTCCTGCCCCAGGGCCTTTGTGCCTGCCATTTCCTTTTCTTGGACCACTCCTGCCCAGGAGGTCTGCTTATCTGTCTTTCTCCCAATCTTTAGGTCTCAGCTTAAACACATCCCTATGGGGCCAGGCCCTTTCTGACCTCACAGGGGAAAAGTGTGCTGTTATCAATCTTCATCTCAGCAACCCATTTATTTAATTCTGAACGTTAGTGACACTTGGTAATAATCCAGTTATTTATATGTTTGTATACAGTCTGCCTTCCCTAGCCATATGGAGAATTCCTTTAGGGCAGAGTCTTTGTCTGTCTTGCTCTTCTTGCACAGAGTCTGGCATACAGTGGAGTTTCAACAAATATTTGTTGAGTGAGTAGATGAATGAATGAATGAATGAGTGAATCTTTGTAGCTGCTCAATAAATATTATTTTCTGAATAAACACTGTAAACAAGTCCTTCTAGACATGTTCCTGCTGGATGCCTCAAATATCATCTTGAAAGGGAGGGAGGGATGGAGCAGAGGAATAAAAGAGGGAAGGGCAAAGGAATAAAAGAGAGGAAGAAGAGAAGATTGATTTTGAAGAGGAAGAGGTGGGAAAAGATGAATGGGAGGGAAGATGAAGGGAGGAGAAGGAGAAAGGGGAAGGAAGTAGTAACCTTTAGGACAGTGGTTCTCAAAAGCTAGTATCAGCATCATCTGAGAACTTGCTAGAAACATAAAATCTAAGGGTCCTACTACAACCTGAGGAATTTGAAATGTTCTGGTGGAGCCAAATAATCTCTGTGTGTGCCCGTGTATGTATGTGTGTGTGTGTGTGTATTTAACAAGCCTTCCTGCTCTAGTTGGTGAAAAAGAGCTATCCAAATTCCAAACAAAAGCCTTAGATTGTCAATCCCCTACTCTAAACTCTGATCCAGTTGTCATTTTTTTTCTTTTTTTTTTTTGCGGTATGCAGGCCTCTCACTGTTGTGGCCTCTCCCGTTGCGGAGCACAGGTTCCGGACGCGCAGGCTCAGCGGCCATGGCTCACGGGCCCAGCCGCTCCGCGGCATGTGGGATCTTCCTGCCGGACCGGGGCACAAACCCGTGTCCCCTGCATCGGCAGGCGGACTCTCAACCACTGTGCCACCAGGGAAGCCCAACCCCCAGATATTTTTAAAAAGGAGAGAGCCTAGCAATTAGGGAATGTGTCAGTTAAAAACAATTACAAGATGGCAAAATCCTTTTCTCTGTTTCAATCTGAAACTGTTTCAATAGTACATTACAGCAAAAGTGAATACGATTTTTAACCTGCAGCCGGTGTCATGCATTTAAAAAGAGATTTATTAAAATTTAAGGTAAGATAATTTTGATAAGCAATTTTTAAAAAAGGACTGTGACTTTTGTGTTTAGAGATACTGTTTTGGGATATTTATATTTCAAGGAATCTTTCTAGCTTCCTAGGTTGTAACCTTCCTAGGTCATAGCTCTCCTGGAAAATGGAAATCATACAGGCATTTGGGGGTGGTTTAATGAGGGGGCGGATAAAATGAGAAGGTGCATGTTACATTTATAGCACCTCCCTGGCTAAAGGATGATAGTATGTTAGAGAGTATGATTATTAGTACTAATAATAGTAGATGAATAACAATAAATCATGGATTCTGAGCACCCAGCAATGCTAGAGAGAATGACAAAGTCCACGGACAAGAATGTCTTTCTGAGAACATCCAAATAATGATAAATTACCATTGCTGTCAATCCCATACTCAAGAGAAATTCCTCAAGAGATCAGCACAGAAGACATTTACCGGCTGCTCTGACTGTCGGCAGTGCCAAGATTTTTTTAAATCCTGGAAGGGAGGGGTGGGAGTGCTGGATGTGTCTCTAACAGCAGCTCCACCATCTCTCCCAGACACATCTCTAAGGTTTCTTGGTATTTTTTTTTCTACATCGATTTTTTACCCTCTTCCCTTCCCCCACTTTTTTTTTTTTTTCTCTTTAAATCTGGAGGAAATGAACTTTGCATAGCTCTTGTCAGAGCTTTGTAACTGTACACAGACGAATGACTTAAAACCAGATGTGACTGTAAACGAATCACTTTTTCAACCTCAAGCACTTCTGCTGCATCTTCATTCCCACTTTTCCGGTGCTACTACCCCACCCTCGGAAATGAGTCGGCCCACACACGAACGGAATCAAGGCGTTAATGCGGCCAGTGGGGCTGCCTGTATGGGCGTGACTGCTCTACATTCTGGTTTCAGGAGCAAGGTCATGCTTCTCGTGACTATCCAAGCCCTAGGATAGTAAATAAACAAAACATGGCTAACATTGGCTTTAAGGGAAAGGAGAATAAAAACAAAAGAAATGATCACACATCTCATCTCCTTTAGACAGTGATGATTGGAGGGTAAAGATTCTGTCTTCTTTTTTTCTGTGTATCATGTCGTTAGAACATCATTTCCCATGAATTCACTGGAGCTCGCAAACAGAGGGCTCCCTATTTGACCAGCACATGCGCCTTTTCTGGCTTTTACAGTGTGAATCTTAATATAGTTTTTAACAAATGGAATAAGCAGGTAATGTTGAGAAAAACAGGAGATTTTGAAGGGGAAAAATATCTGGATTTTTCACTTTTCATTAAAAAAATTAAAAGATGGAGGCATGCTGGGCCAGCATTCTGCCCACCTTGTCCACACAGCGCATCTCAGACTCCCCTGAAGGTTGAGGCTGAGCGTGCTCAAAGTGGAAGATCAAAGGATCTTACCATGTTTTTCAAAAATATAATGATAAAACCATCAGCTAGATTAGAAACCTCTTGATGGAAGGAGTCATGGCTCTTCGTTATCTCTCCCACATGTCCAGGTCGTGGAGACTCAATGTCTGTTCATCTATTGACAGTAAATATTCACAGCTCACCACTAAACAAGGACATGGCTAAGTACTGGGGAATCTTAAAAGCAATTGTATTCTTCAGTTGCTCCAATGCAGACCTGTAACCCTTAGCATCACAGAATCCAATAATACCTAGCACCTAAGCCTTAGGATAGGCTAGTGCCCAAGCAGCCTCTGACCCCATGGAAGACCAAATCCTTCTAGAATAATCCAGAGGTCATTGGATTCAGGCCACCAAGGTCAAAACTCTTAGCAAAGCATCTACTGCGGTATCCTTTCCACAGCTTTGCTGTCCTGGGCTGGAAGTACAGCCTTGCACAAAGAGGAGCAAACAACAAATGTTCACAGACGCACAGATGAAGGGCAAGCACCTGGTAAAGCTACACTGGTAGTGTGTGTTCATTGGCCCAGATCTATTAGAGATCCAGATCAGAAGAGCTTTGATGAAAAAACAGGTACCTCCTGTGTACTTTCCAAATAAAAATTACCCTAGTGGTGATCTCATCTGGATTTAGCAATGGTAGGATTCTGTTGCCAGCTCCCCCAAAGGGTGGGAAGGATGAAAAGGATCTTCCCTTCAAAGACAGCCCCTGGAATTCATAGCATTTCCCCTTTCAGTGACTTTTCACTGTATTTCATAACTGGTTTTCAAAGCTGTTATTCTGTGCGTGGAATGAATATGTGGGCGCAACCAATATGTAACTGGGGTAAATTACAGGGATTTAAAGTACTTAGCAATCTTTTCCAGAGTTTATTTATCTTATCTTCATACTTATCATCCAGCTCATCCACCAGTTCTGACCCTTGGATTTACTGCTCTTTCTTGCAAATTCATCATCATTTCTCACGGTGTTTGCTCTCCTCTCCCCCCATCCACCCCCTCTCTCCTCCTGGTCCTTGAAGAAGATGGACAGGTCTTTGTAAGTCTGAGCCACTGGTCTACCCCTAACTCAGGAGCATCCGTTGGATTCTACCCTATAAAAGCCCTTAAGCAAAATACTCTTTTTATTTTTTAAACTTTTTTGTTTGGAAATAATTTCAAACTTACAGATAAGTGGTGAAAATTATATGGAGTGCTACGATATCCTTACCAAGACCCACTCATATTTTTTCTTTTAGCATTCCCCCACATTTGCTTTATTATCATCTCTTTCTCTCTCTCTATGATACTTTTACCTAAACCATTTCAGAGTGGGCTGCATATCTTCTGAATTAAGTTTGTAATCTCAGTAAAGATATCAAATTTAAGAAATGCAAAATTGATACAATGCTTTAATCCACAATCCGTATTTCAACTTTGCCAGTTGACTCAAGCATGTCCCTTTAGCATTTTTTGTTGTTGTTGTTTTTTGTCTGTTAAGGAGCCCACCCAGGATCCTGTGTTATATTTAGTTGTCAAGTCTCTTAATCTTCCATAATCTGGAACAATTCATCAGCCTTTAAAAATGATTTTTATGACACTGACTTTTTTGAACGATACAGGTTAGTTATTTCTATGGTACGTGTTTTCCTCCATTTGCATTTGTCTGATGTTTCCTGATAATTAGATTCAAGTTATAGATACATCTCCAGCAGAACTGTTCCTCTTCTCTTGTGTTCAATGGTTTTTTCTAACAGGTTGGCTATTCAATTATTCTCCAATGGATCATAAACATAATTGCACATTAGAATCAATGGGGAGATTTTTACACTCTGGTGCTGATGTTCTGTGTCAGTAAATTCTGATTCAGTAGGTCTGAGGGAGAATTTTGGAACCTGCACCTTCAAAAAGCTTCCCAGGTGATTCTGATGTATGTAAGACCAGGGCTGAGAGCCACAGTCTTCCTATCTCAATTTGTACATCCTGGTTTCTCCTTCGATCTCATTTCCCCTCCTTTGCTATGTTCTCTCCTCTCTGCATCAACCCTCATCTGGGCTTGATCTCATCTGCTGAGGGAAACCCATGTGTCAGAGAAATACTGGCAGGTTAAAGAGCCCATTTCAATGCACATATTCTGTTTTATTGTTGCATTTTATGGGCATGTGATTTATATTGTGACAAAATATGAACCCAGTCTTTTGGTGCACAAAATGGAGAGTCAGGCAAATCCCCTATAACTAAAAGAAAATGAAAGAAAAGAAAAATCCTTGAGATTTTAAAGCCAGAGAGGGTCGAGCGAATTGTAAACCATATTATGCTGTTGGCACATAGTAATCCATATTAGTGGGCCGTCTGAGAGAACTGCAGCCCTTTGTCAGAATTAGACTTGAATGATGCTAATTATAAATTAGGGTCTTCAGGAACACATCCCTCCCGCAATATCGTACCCGCTAGAATGGACTTCCTGTACTAGGGGCAGTCTCAGAAAAGTCTGTTTATCTTTTATCCCATTCACTCTAGACAATCTAAGAATCTACCCTTGGTCCTGAGGAGTCATTAGGAGATGGTGTGGGGTGCTTTGTTTTGCTACATCTTTGTACTTCTCCTTCTAGGTGTTTGTCTCAGTGAAGGGGAATATTGTCCCATCTTTAGTTCTGGCCACAGAGCGGTGGTGGCAGTGGAGAGACTCCCCTGTGTTTAAGTAGCACGATAAAGGGGTCTGGGGTGGGAGGAGGTGGAGGTGTTTTGCATTTGCCACCACACTTATTTGGAGACTCACGTTGGTTTGTGATGTCTCTGAGGGCCAACTGGAAGGAAGCACAGAGCCGTTAAACTCAGACCAGCACCACAATGGCTATTCATGAACTGAGGAAATGTGGTCCGTCTCCCGGGCCCAGGCCAGGGCAGGGTGGGGAAGGGAAGAAGGGGGTGTGCCTTCAAACCAGATTGAGGGATGTTGAGTAGAATCAGAACCAGCCAGTAACATTTTTAAGGCATGTTCAAGGCTTGATTCCTTTGAAAGCAGTTTCACATAATAACGCTGGTCCGTCTGGTTCTTAGAACAACCCTGTGATGCAGGCAGGGTAGGGGTGATGAAACAACAACAGGAAGTTAGTATTGCTTGCGAACATTATTGAGTACTTATCGTGTATAGCCAAGGCACTAAGCACTTTTCTTGATCAGATTTTAATCCTCACAACTGTTTTATGAGGCAGATACAGTACCTTAATTATCCTTATTTTAGAGAGGAAACAAGTATGACGAGTAACTAGTAGATGACACCACTTGCATTTACACCAGCTTTCTCTGACGTGAGAGCCCTAGCTCTTTACCGCTTTATCAAACCGCCTTCCCCGAGGTCACATGGCTGAGAGGGGATCCAGACTGGACCTCTCTTGAGAGTCCACTGCTCAAATGATAAATGGAGGCTGCTCAGATTTTGATGCTAAACAGAATTCCAAGGCCTGGCTTCCCTCCCTTTGGAGGACACTTCTGCACATTTAACTCTTCCCTTTGTATCTCATGCTCAGGTCCCCAAAAGATTGACTTCCTGCTGCCTCCAGCCCTGCCTGTCTCTCCTTGCCCATAGGGAATGGCTAATACATGCAGGGTACACTTCTCACACCTACCTCTGGCCTGATCTACAACTGGGCTTGTGCACAAGAACACAGTATATCTCTGTGGATGTAGTACGCAGGGATGCCTGGCTGAGGGCGTGCACAGGTGCTGAAATCCAGCTGATGTTCCAATACAGAGTCTCGTGCATTCCCGGTGGAACCATGTGCCTGGAACCCCCTTTTTCTAGAACACAAAAAGCCTAGAGTCTAGCAGCAGTTCTCTATCTCCCCAGGCTCCACTCACCCACCCTGGGCCCCATTCCTTCAATGTTGTACACTCCGCAAAGTCACAGCAGGAGGCTGGAATTAGATACATTAATTTCTGCTACTTGATTATTTAGCTTTTATGTCACCACCCCCTCTCACCCCCTCATGACACATGCACAGAAGTGCCGTCAGTGGTGGGAAATTAAGGTGTTTAGAAGTCCATGGGACAGATATTGTGGGTGAAGGACAAGATTTATCTTGATCAGTGGTTCTGGAATTTAAAAGTACACCTCTGTGTGACTTAGAGGGCTTGTTAAAACACTGATTGCTGGGCCTTACAGCCAGAGTTTCTGATTCAGTTGGTCTAGGGTAGGGTCCAAGTGGTTGCATTTCTAACAAGTTCTGAATCTCGGTCCATACTTTGAGAACCACTGAGCTAGATATTTCCTGACTCGTACTGTAGACAAGCTTCTTGTTCCACCAACTTTGTCCTTGTAAAGACACACACTGCCACATAATACTGTGATGGTAACAATAATAACAGTAGTAGCTAATGTTAATTAAACACTATTTTTCCAGGCAGTACTGTAGGCACATGATACATGTTGATTCATTTAATTCATGTCCAGGTTGAGAGAAGGAGAGTTTTGAAGCCATGTACTGGCTCAGGTTCACAACCTTCCAAACTGGCATAAGACAATGTGACGAAAGAGAAGGAAAAGGAAAAAGGTAGGGAAAATGCTGCTCCAAAGAGAGTCAACTTAGGACAACTTTGCAGTAGCATTAATGAGTGATGCTGGATTCCAAATCATGTCCTTTTGGCATTTACCTTCATTAATAAGAGCTCTGTGCAAGAGAATAAGGTGACTAGATGTGCAGGGTGTGTGTGTGTGTGTGTATGTGTACTCTCCTCCTTGCTCTGCTATTCTTTAATCATTTGACCTTGGGTGAGTCCTTGCCTCTTTAAGTTTAAACTAGGCATCTACAAAATAATAATAAATTAATAAATACTATGGTAGATTGTTTAATGACCACAGGTTCCTCCCACCCAATATGTATGCCCCTTTTCAATGTGACTTTGCAGCTCTTCCCATCAAGAAGCGGGGTCTGTTTCTCCACCTTATGAATCTGGCCTGGTTTGTGATTCCGTTGACTGGTAGAATGTGGCAGAAGTAATGTGTGGTTACAGAGCCTAGGTCTCAATAGGCTTGTAGCTTCCATGTTTCCTCTCTTGCAAAGCTTTCTGAAACCATCACGTAAAGAAGCTGGTATAGCCCAGTGGAGGATGAGAGGCCAGGTGGAGAACCAAGCCTGCAGCCACCATCAACTGCTAGCCATGCAAGAGAGGCTACTGTGAAACTTCTAGCTCGACGCTGAATGCAACTGCAAGGGTGAGCCCAGGTGAAACCAGCGGAGGAACGCCCTCGCTCCCTGCCCCAACCAACAAAACCGTGAGAAAAATAAGCTGTCATTGTTTTAAACTACTAAGTTTTGGGGTAGTTTGTTACACAGTGATGGAAAACTACATACAAGTACCCACCTCCCAGAGTATATGAAGGTGCTTAGCATAGTTGCTGGCACACAAATTTTAGCTATTATTTTTATCCCCTAGATCCTCTTCTTTGCAAATGGTGTATAGCATCTCTTCACGTTTCCTTCCTCATAACTCAAAAGAACTCTTGATGGAAGGGAAAACACAAATACATTCCACTTTCTCATTGAAAGTGTTTTGTGATATCCCACCCTCCATTCCCAATCCTATGCTCCAATCCTAACTCGCCCTTTGCTTGCGGATCGAGAACACTGGTCACTTCATAAATGTGAGTTAGTAGTAATGACATTGCCTTTCCAAGTAAAAGGTCTTAGTATTTCAGTTCTTTTTCTTTCTTCTCTCGATTTCTCTTTCAGGTCAAGTGTGCTAAATTCTACGTAGTGGCTACATATGTATGGGGACAAAAGGAATGACAGATAATCTAATAGTGTCAGTGATTAAAATAACAAGTAGGAACTAGTGTCTGTTTCTGGATGAAGACTGCATTTCAAAACATGTGTTTGAAATGTTCATCGATATATGTTCAATATCTGTATGTGTGAGAATTATTACAGGGCTCTTATACTGTCTAAGTCTTTTATTCAGTCTTAACAGATTGCTGATCCTATACTCAATGATTCTATGTGCTTCTGTAACGCCATCTTTATTATTTATTTTTCACATCCCCCACAATGTCTGGCAGATAGTAGGTACTCAAAAAACAAGTATGGAATGTGTAATTGGATTGAAGTGATAAAATTCCCAAGTTTCTTAAAAAATACTAATTTTAGGTGAAAGTTTAAATCACTTCTAACTTTCCATCCTGTCCCATCTCAGCTCTTACACATCCCTCCCTCCCCACTCCCCCACCTCTTATTGGTTTAACTCCTATACTCCGTGAAGCTCAGTTCAGATATTCCCTCCTCCAGAAGACATTAACCTACTGCACACCTACTAAAACCTCCACACTAGTCAGGAAACTCTCTTTTGTATTCCACACAAGCCCGTGTAATCTCCATCTCCCTCAACACCTCAACACTCACCTGGTGAGTTCCTTCAGGGCAACAACTTGTCATTCATCTTTGTGTCTCAGTAAAAAATAGCAATAACAGCTATTCCTTCTTAAGTGCTTACTAAGGATCAGGTACTGCGGTAAGCGTTTTACAGGCATTGTCTCTCCTAGCCCTCACTACAGCCCTAAGAGTTGGAGGTTCATTTTATAGATGAGGAAACTGAGACTCGGTCACCAGCTAGTAAGAGGCAGTCAGACCTTTGACCTCAAAGCCCGAGTTCTTAACCACTCTGTTCTGACACTAGTTAAGTTGTCAGGAAATATTTGTTGGATGCATGAACATTTTCCAAAGTCACCATTGCTTCCTTCTCCTTTTTCTTTTACACTTTTTTTTTCCTTTTTGGTGGTGGGGGGCGATTAAGAGATGAAATGGGGGAAACTAGAAAGGAGAAAAAGGAACTGAATAATTAGTCCCTGAATGAAACTATATATATATATATATATATATATATACACACACAGTATTAGATAATAGAAACATATTAAATACTAGATACACACAAACTTCGAATACTTAGGCAATATAAAAAAACATGGTTACTCAGCATGACCATCACACCTTGGCAGTAGATGGACATCGGCAGTAGATGTGTCATTTGTTACCCAAGTGTTCAACAATTCCACCCACTTCTATATCACTTCAATCAACTCAATACCCTCGCACTCCATCCCATTCTCCCCATTCCATTTCACTCCCCTCTGCTTAATTTCACTCCACTCCATTCCATTCCATTTCACTCTCCAGTTCCACTCCATTTTGCTCCACTCCACTCTACACCTTTCTTTCCCTTTCCTTTCTACACACCTTTAGTAAGCATTAAGCATTTTGCTCAGGTGCTGGAGCTACAAAATTGAATAATTACAGTCCCTACCCTCCAAAAGCTCACATTCAGATTTTTCCTATCATCACCGATAACAGACCACTCCAACTCATGGCCCAACTACAGTAAGTCAATCCAAAATCCTCCCAAACCAGGAGCTAGCTGATAAAGAAAATAACTGACACACAAAGATTTTCTTTACACAAATCCAAGTGATTAAGTTGAACAATTTTATTCCTCTCTAATACTCTTCTAGGTGTTGAGGTAGAGTACCTTTCAAAATTACTTTTAAAGGACAGGGATTTTACCTCCCAAGTGACCCATTTTTACTTTTCAAAGTATTTAACTACAGCTGTTTATAACAGACTGTTATAAAGTAAATGCTCCCACTAAATCAAATGATAATCTAGCAGGGTTGCCTCACCTAAGGCATGAGAGTCATGGAAAACTGTGGTTTTGGAAACTGCCTTTGGAAAGAGCATAGCTTTTATACATTCAGCTTCCGAGGACATAGTTAAGGTTTTGCCTGAGCTTCAAGAAAAAAATGGAACATGAGATCTTTGGCTGCAGTCATTCTGGTGCTCCATCTGGGAGCTCATGTAAACTTTAGAGTGAACTTCACTTTAGAAAAATACTAAAAATCAAAAACCAAAAAACCCTACAGAGTAGTTGCCACAGCCTAAGGCTGCAAACCCAGCTCTAGGGCTGGACCACGTGGGCTCTATAACACGGTGCTGGGTCGGCCCCCCGGACTGGTATGCCGGCAACAGAGCTCTAGGTCTGGCTGTCCTTGACTCATTGCAGTGAGCCTGGCCATGTCTGGGAGCTTTCTGTGTCTTTGTTTCACAATGGTCCGACTTGGGCAAAGATGGGGAAATATTCTTTTTGCTAAAAGACAATGCTTTAGTGTTCAGGCAGATATGTTTCTATTGTAGTTTTTATTCAGCATATTTCTTATTTGACACAGTTTTTGTTTTGTACTAGTATCTGTCTCTGTCTCTATGTGTATATCTGTATGTATACTGATAAAAATTAGTACATATATACTGATACCACTACATGTATACTGGTATGTATCAGTACATATATATATATATATATATATATATACACACACACACATCAGTACAGAAAAAATAGATATAATTTTTTTTTTTTTTTTGCAGTACGCGGGCCTCTCACTGTTGTGGCCTCTCCCGCCGCGGAGCACAGGCTCCGGACGCGCAGGCTCAGCGGCCATGGCTCACGGGGCCCAGCAGCTCCGCGGCACGTGGGATCTTCCCAGACCGGGGCACGAACCCGTGTCCCCTGCATCGGCAGGCGGACTCTCAACCACTGCGCCACCAGGGAAGCCCTGGCTCTATTTGTTTTGTGATCAATAATGAGGTATGTGTTCACTAGTCGGGAGTCATGTGCAATATTCATTTCTGCACAATGCAAAAGAAACCAGAGCACTAAAATGCATGTCATATGCATAGTGTTGGGCTTTTACTCTCTAAATTATTTGGATTGCTTATTAGGAAACAGCTAAATATTGCCAAATGAAACCTTAGCTTTTAAATTTTGTTTTAATTACACTGTTACTGTCTAAAATGATAGCCTAAAACCCTGAGTGGAAAGCAAAACCGAAGAGACGAACATCTGAAATGGAAACACTATGTGAACAGACTCTATGGCTGTGTCATTGCTGCTTCTCAGCCATTTATCTGTCCTCTTGCGGATGCTGATGTGAAATTGCTATGAGACTCAGCTTATCCTCTTCCATGTTCACAAATCCATTATAGTGATTGCTGAATCTTCCATTGCTTTGTGACTCTCTCCCCTCCCTTATAAGCATAAACGATTGTGAAATATATCCAGGGGGACCTGCAAGGGACTGATTTCAAATTCTATTTCCTGGTTTTAGGTTATCGTAAGCCTATGAACCCTGACGTCGGTTCAGAAATGTGGCCAACCTACAGGAGTGCAGTTATAATTCTCTTCAGCTTATAAAGGTGTAGCAATTTTAATTCTATCCCAAAGATTTTCTCATTACACAGAATGCATTCATGTACAATTAGCACCCAGGACACAGAGTGCCTGATCTCCCGCTTGAGTAGCAGTATTTCCAGCAAAGCAAAACTTTTCAACCAATGGGCTTTCTGAGACCTTACCAAACCACACTCCCTCCCCTCCCCTCTCCCCTTACCTCTTCAGTGGTGCTGGAGAAGGGTTGAGTAGTCCAGGGAACCCAAGATGTAGTTCCAGCCATCTGCAGATTGGGGTGCTGCCTCTGGCTGCTGTTTTGGCTGTAGTTTTCTGTAGTACTTCTGGTGAAGGTCTCTGTGGTATTACTAATAAGGTGTCCCGGGCTATATGGAAGTGCATTAAAAGTAGTGGGGATTTGGGGAGGAGTTGTGTTTCTAGTACTCCTTACTGAGACTTCTGCTCCCAGGCCAGCTGAGGTAAAGAAAGGACAGTTGCTAAAATTACCCTCATGTTTTAGGGATTCTTCACATAAAAGCAATTTTACTTAGAAAAAGACCGCTTTAACAATGGGCATGTAGATAAGCTTCAGTTATATGAAAAATAGAAGATACTTTGAGTATGACCATACTCATTTGCCCTGTCCATTTCACCCATCTATCAATTTTATCCATCTATCAATTTTACAGGGTGCAGGGAGAGTTGTGGAAACTGTGCTATCAGGGCTATAACTGTGCTATAAGCATACAAAGAGGCTCAAAATGGAAATGGTATTTTTTAACATTTAGCAAGATGTAAATATCAGCTGTTCTCTTAAATGTAAATAAAATAATCATTACCATTAAGCATCTTTTCCTTGAGATGTGGAGGGTTGTGCAGAGTACCCTGTATACAGTGTTGCCAAATTTTAGCAAATAAAAATATGTGATGCCCAGTTAAATTAGAATTTCACATGAATAACCAATAATTCAGTAGATTTAATAACCTCCCCAATATACATTACATTATATTATATTGTATATTAGGAATATGCTTATGCAAAAAAATTGTCATTTATCTGAAATTCAAATGTAACTGAATGTTGTATATTTTATCTGGCAACCCTACCTGCACATCTACCAGATCTAGGCTTTGATAAATGTTTAGACATTCTCCCTAGTTTCTGTTTGTTTTTATCTTCTTGAATCCTGTGCCACTATCACTTCCATTGTGCCTGGCAGACCAGATTCATTTATCCCTGGGGTGTCTTCTACAGGACAAACCCAACTGTACTATTAGCAATATGCCTTTACAACAAATTCCAAGAAGCAGTCTTAAGCCTGCAGTCTTAATTGAGTTAGGTGTTAGAATGTCCTTTTACATAGACATTGATCTATTGTTGGGATGTAAACATTTCTGTATGTGGAGATTAGTATTTTGGTCATTTTGAGCTTTGGCCAATGCCAATCCCCTGAGTTGACGGGGGATTTCAATTTTAGCTGTGACAATTTTAGCTCTCAGACCCTCAAAAAAAAAAAAAAAAGATTTAATGATGAGGTGAGGACAGAGACAAGCTTCCAAATACCTAGCATGTAATTATATGTCTTAGCATGTCAACCTATGATTACTCTTCTTCACTAAGGAGCAGTTGGTAAGTTCTCATCCTGAGAACTATTTTTTTTGTAGTCAGCTTACAGAATTAATTCAATGGATGAAACAAGACTTCCCCCAAATTCGGTAAATGATCAAAACACTCTTGAAATTTCTTCTGCAAATAACATAGCTTATCGCCATTGCGTGTAGCTTTGGAATATCTTGTGGAAAAATTTTTACTCTTCTGTAATTGTCTTTAATTAACCTTCTAAATGTATTTTTAAAACCCTCCAAACCAAACAAGTCCATTTTCCATTTTAGGCCACCATTTTTTTTCCAAAGAAAGGACCTACAGAATATTCAGGTCCGGTACCCCTTCACTTTGTGCCTATGTTTTTAACTTGTGCTATTTAAGAAGCAGGAAGGAAACTTTAGTCTTAACATTTGATTTCCAAATTTCATGAATTTCAAAGCAGTGATCTGCAAACTTTGCTAGGCATCACATCACCTTTGGGGCTTGTTAGACAACTGAAGCCTAACCGCCCTACCACCCTCCACCCCCGAAATTGTGATTTAGTAGATCTGGTGTGGGAACTAGCACCTGCATTTCTAATAAGTTTCTCAGGTGTAATATACATCCAAGTATATAATTTTATCCGTATATACAATATGAGGCAAAGCTGAATTCTAATCATTTCTTATGTGGACATTGAAGGATTATAAAGTAGATGAGAGGAAAGAAAATCCATCATAGAAATATATAAGGTGATGAAAATAAGTTCATCTTTCCATTGCCTGAACTCTTTGTTGAAATGGGTGCTATGAAATTATACTAAAAATAGTAGATCTTTGGATGTTTTGGGTTCTATAATTCTTCTGATGTTCTTTGAAAAGGTATATACATTTTACAGTTCATGAAAGAACAAGATATATTTTGACAAATGCAAGGAAAAGTTCTTACACAATGGAACAATATGTTGAAGCTATTTTTAAAAAGCTTTATTGTACCATTGCCACTACATTGTTTCCACATTATACACAATTCCTCTTAGAATACAATTCAAAATAAGGCAGACCATCCTGGGTCCAATCTCAGAAGCTTTAGCACTTAATGTGTGAAAAATAAAGTTTAGCACTGATAGCTCACCTATAAGATGATTTGCAATGACTGCATCATATCAAGCCCATACTTCAAATACATTTCTTAAAAAAGCAATATGTATTTTAGTTTATTAATTCATCTATGATTGCCTCAGAAAAAATCAATAATAGAAATGGAATTTTTGTATGATGATAATAAAGACAAAACACAATTTGTTAGTTTCCCTCTTTCAAATGATACAAAAACTTTCGAGCATATTGAAAGAAATAACTTGAATAAAGCTCATTTTGGAGATAGAACATTTTAACTATATTGATACTTTCCATTCTGTAGGAAGACACCAAATGTAATGTGCCCTTTAAAAGTGGGAAAATAATCTGGAAAAGAGTTAGCAAATGAAACAGAAGATACCTTAGAAAAATGGTGATTTGTGTATATATATCTATACATAAATATTTACATTTAATATATAAAATATTTTAAACAAGATTGGGATAGAATAAAGATAAAGTGAAAGGTCTGGGAATTATAATAGTCTAAATCATTATTAGAAATGGTAAAATGAATAATTAACATTTCAGAAAATGTAGTCAATGAAATAAAGGATACATTAAAAAATACACATGCCTAAAATTTGAAAAAGTGAGTAAGGAAGTGAAAAGTTGTTGAAAAGAGTACCAAAGATGGAGAATTTACAAACAATGGGAGACACAACAAATGAGAAGGCATACATAATCAGAGGTTAAATGTTTTTTTTTACAGACCTTAAAAATTTGCAAGATTAGAAAAAAGTAAAATTAATAAATGGAAATTGATACCAGGACATAGCATAGTCAAACATCAAAGCATACCACAGTAAAAAAATTAGGTTAAAAAAATAAATGAAAGCTTAGCCAATCAAAGAAATACTTTTCAAAAGCCAATTACTACTCAACTACTGTACTACGGGTTGCCTTATGAAGATGTGCCTGGTTTATCCTAATGCCCCATGTTTTCTTTTGGGAAGGTACAAACACATACATTGGAAAAGGATAAGATGGTGGGGTAGAAGGATGGAGGGGGAAAATTGGCTTAAAAGTTCATGGCTACCAGGCTGTGGGAGAGACATGCTGAGCCAGAGGCTACTTAAACAGGGTCAGGGCAAGGGCAGATGGAAAGTGGGTGAGTAACTTGGTGTGTCCAGGGCTGGCTCATCCATTAAGCACATTGGAACATTGCCTAGGGCCCATGATTTTAGGGCCCATGAAATGATTTAATTTCTTTGAAAATAATTTTTCATAAAGAACTTTCACGGTCAAAGAAAATGTTAAAAATTTTTTTCACATATCATGAAAGAATGAGAATGTTAGGACACATGAAAATCTATTAACTTATTTTATTTTTCCCAGTGGAGAAAGGGACCCACAAAGATATAAGAGCACATATGAAAGTCATTTGTGGCCCTGGTTACAGGGCCCTGATAAGTTCATTGATGTGTCACAGGTTGAAAATCGTTGGGGGACTCTGGATACTGTGTTAGAAATTTTTTAATGATCGTATAAAGCATGTATTAATAATCATGACCAGATGATTTTCAATGATCATGTAAATAAATGGCTAATTGCAAGACCCATGTTATAATGATGCGAGGAGAAAAACTCTAAAATGGCTGTGACAGCCAATTTGGTCAAAGTAGAGTCTGTATATACAAAAGACACTTTTGGTTTTGCTTTGTTCATTTCCCATCAAGCTCTCTGTTTTTACAAGCACTCCAACAATCCCTAAAGGAAATAAGTTACTAAAACCCTGTCTCCCAAGAGCATACATGATTGTTTACCTATTACAATGCTTATTCCCTCACCTGTATGAATACAATTAAACAATTACTTTAACCAACAGGTATATCAAGCCAGCCAACAGTATGATTTACTTCAGCAGTGAAATCTCTTTTAACAATTTTACTAATTCAGCTATATCAGGGATATTGAAAATATGTCTGCAAAAATTTGCCTGTCCTCAGATAAATATGAGAGCTGAATGAATGAATCTGTAGTAGACGCTGAATAAATGTTGACTGGTTGGCTGACATATACAATGTTTCTCTTCATACAATATGAAACATCTTAGTGAAAGTAACAATTTTAGACAATCATCCAGGTGTTTATACTTGTAGGGAGACTTGGCATTCCTTGGAATAGGTATCCAACGGCTAGACGGAATTTTGTACTCTTCATCCAGAAGACCTAGAACTACATGAGCATAGTCTACCTGCCAATAGATTTGTGCTGATGCTGTGGAAACTTTTCAAGTTTAGAATGCTTTTATTTCCCTCTCCTAAGGATTATTTGCTTAGATATGCTTGCAGATCAGTAATATCCTTTGAGTAGATTTCTCTGTTACCCATATAAAAGAGGGGGCCAATGAATGAGTTATTTTCCAGATCACATAGGTCCATAAAACTTCAATGATTCGGCCACTGTAACCTTTGTTGTCTGCTTGTGGTGTCAAGACTATTTCCGGTTGGAATAGATGCAACTGTAACTTTTGATTTAAAAATTCTTCTTAACTTGGGAAGAAGAGAAAAGCAACAGTCATGACTTCAATAGTGGCATAAAGTAGTCCTTAGCTTTCCTTTATTGTTCCCAATAATTCTGATATTCAGCACCTTTTAGAAATCGAAACATTTACTAATTTAGACAGCATTTATTGACCAAGGGAACCAAGACTACCTTTAAAGGAGATGAAGATTTCTAAGTTATGATCCCTGTTAACAGGTTTATAGCACAGTAATTTAGTTTTTCTAACTCTTTTCCTTTTGCATCTCCTGTATATACAAAAGACTTGGTCATGGAAAAATGATCTTTTCAATTGAATTTCTAGTGAACTTTCCTAGAAATGTACAAGGACCCCCCAAACTGTAGACCAATATAATTTTCGCTTTAGCTTATAAGGTTTTTGCTATGCAGGAAGCCCTTTACTTAGGAGTGCTATGTTTTAAGAGCTTGTAAATTAGAGATTTGAGCTTCAGAATGCATTTTTACTACTAAAGTAATAATAATCCTTAAAAAAGTCAAATGTGTGATTATTAAAAATTGCTATACTGTTGAACAAAACACAATTTGGTTTTTCCTTATTGCATTATTGACCACTGCCTTGTGTGAATTTATAGAGACTGAGAAATTATACACAAAATATTTCTAAAAGTCATACTCTTAATACAGTGACTCTAAGGATGTAGCTATACAATATAACACCAAAATATAGGGAGGAAAAATTAGAATCTGTCAATCACTTGTTTTATTGACACCTTGCTAAAGGTAAGATGGTTTCCAGATAACTGGATATCTGGCAACTGATTGACAAAAGAATATACGTGGAGAATGAAATTTTGTAATTTTTAGCCAGATGTGTTGGCATTTTGGAGGCAATGCTTTTTATTATTACTCTTACTATTCAGAATAATAGCTACAATCCTCTAATTTTTAAAAAATTGATCTCAAAAGTTTGATTTTTTATAAAAGAGTCTGTCTACCAGGTACACTTTTTTTTTTTTTGTCCAGAATGAAGATGTGTAGTATATTCTTTAAGGGTAAACTTGAAATTCAGAGGGAATGGCAAAAATCTCAATCCATCTTTTCTTTAATTTGGTATTCTACTACGTACTGGTGATCCTGGTTCTACACAATCTATATATTCTTTTTAATTAGATTCCCATTAATTAGGTCCCATTAAATTCTATTTGTCCATTAAAAGCTTGTTTTAAGGGGTTTTATTTATTTATTTTTAAGTCTTTATTGAATTTGTTACAATATTGCTTCTGTTTTATGTTTTGGTTTTTTGGCTGCAAGGCATGTGGGATCTTAGCTCCCCAACCAGGGGTTGAACCTGCACCCCCTGCATTGGAAGGCAAAGTGTCAACCACTGGCCCACCAGGGAAGTCCCAAGGGGTTTTAAAGAAATATAAATTATATGAAAAATTTTAAATACAGGTCAATTTTACATTCTTCTCCTAATAAAAAATCATTGCAGTAGTGCTGATTATTTGAGGAAATCTGACCCTACCTAGTATAGGTCCTTCTCTCAAAAACCTTCACCTTAACTTTTGAATTGAATTTTAACCCACCTATTCAATTCACCCTCCCTGTATAGAGGGACTCGAGTAAAGGAGAGGTAGAAGAAGAAAAAAGGTGTCTTATTGAGAATGAAGCATAGCTAAATTATGACAAAATCCAGTGGGCACTCAAAGGATTGTTTAAAAAATATCCAATTTAAGAATTATCTTTTAAATGAAAAAAAAAAAAACCCCACAGTTGCTTAATGTGACACACTGGCAAGAATATATATTGGAGGGAGGGGTATTTTTTTTTTTTCCTACTTACACTCTATTGTAATTAAGTATTTACCTATTTGCCTTCCCCATTATCCTAAGAAGCAAGACATATTTAGTGATTCTCAACTTTGGCTGCACATTAGAATCACCTTGGAAGCATTTAAAAATTATAATGCCTGAGTTAGTTGGCCTAGAGGATGAAGCCTGGATATTAATACTATTTCAAAGGTCCCATTGGGATTCTGATGTGAAGCTTGGGTTGAGAATCACTGGTGTAGAGTACTTCAGTTACTAGCACGAGCTCTGGCACCTAGTAGGTAATAGAGAAATATTACTTAGATACTTGAATGGCATCATGAATGTTTCCTCTATGAAACAAACATGAAATGTATGGTTCAGATTTTGACCTTCACAGGCATGCTTTTACTGAAGAACCTAATTTTAAAAATCACATCCTATGGATTAACAACATGCATATTTGTACTGCTTAAGAGTATAATATTTAGTTATCAACTCTTTAAGAAAGGACATTTGGAATCATTCATCACAAACATCTGCATGCAATTTAATTTTTCACAATGGATTCTCTAGAAAATCAGTGAGTGTTCATGCTATGGGTCAACCAATATCATTCTGTGTGGATGGAGAAGAAAAATGTGTCTGTTAGCTTATAACCACGTTAAGGCAGAAGTATACATTGTACATATGCATATTCAAATATAAGATTTTTTTGAACTAGAATCATACAAATTTTAGCTCTGCTTTTTCTAGAAGTCCATTTTTTTTCCCAACACACATTATCAGGCATTTTTGGATATGGCATGTTCAGTGGTTAACTGTAACTGATATATTGTATCTACTTTACTTTTGAAGTGAAGTCCGTCACTGGGCTTGTTTTGTATGAAGGTCAAAGGAGATAGTTTTTCCATGAATTATCTTCTATCTTAAATAACCCATATTTTTTCCATGAATTATCTTCTACCTTAAATAACCCATATCTACTGAATCCATATGTGCTTTTAAAAAGTTCTAATGAAAGAATATTCTTCTAAATAAGGTTTGATTAGGATTTGGGGAGGAATCTCACTTCTTGTGTATAACCATACACCTTACAACTGAAATATTTACAATGTTTCTGTGTTGTTTAGGACAGGCCTAGTTAGATGAACTACAGGAAAGGAATTGTATGAACTGGTGCTATATGCTGTATACTCTCTGATAAAGTTGAATTTTCTAATTAACTTTCACATGTTTTTTATCTTACTCTCAAATCAAAAATTTTATAAGAACAGGGACTCTTCTTGTATTGTAGAAGAGCCCATGCATTTAATTGGCACCTAATTAGATGTTTGTCTAATTTTTGAAGTGAATGAATGACAGATAACTGTTCAAAGATCAGTGTGGTGAAAAAAACTCATATAAGCCTCAAAAATCAACACCTAATAAAAAGATTTAAAGGTACAGTGGATGTTGATCCTCAGATGAGGTGAATCAAAATTATTTGGGGAACTTTTAAAAAAATATCAAGTATCATGCCCAAATATAGATTTCTTGGAATCAAATCTTGGAGATGATCACAGAGGAAGAAATGATGGCAATGATTCCCTCTACTCCGTCTCCCCACCAGATGATTCTGGATGTAGCCAATTGGGCAAGAGTCTGTGTAAGCATTTGGGAAGTACTATAAAATGGAACATGTACTGGTTGAAGAATCAAGAAACTTGGGTTCTAATCATACCTCTGCCACTTAATTATCTGGGACAAATCCCTTAACCTTGACAAATTTTAATCTTAATGAACGGCTTCATTTCTACAGAATTCCTCCAGTGACTTATACCTAATATGTAATAATTCTTTTATCCTTCATGACTTCCTAAAGCAAACCTCTAATAGAGGAGTAAATAAGCAATAAGATGATTCAGTAAAATAGAAAATTAAGCCGTATCCACAAATAAAAATTCCTAGTCTAGGACTGAACTGTATGTTGTACCAAAAATGTATGCACGTGTATACAAGTTTTTATATGTGTCCATCAGCTAGGTTATATCCATCAAAGATCAACAAATTAGAAAACTCTGTGGCTGCCCATTGGTTCTTACCATTTCAAAATATGTTATCTCCAAAAAATATCTACCCTTAAACATTAGTACAAGAGATTGTCAAAAGCATAATTTATTATCTTCCCAGTCTTAGCAAGCACCATTATGATGTTGTAATAGTTCCTCATAATCAGAGAATAGAAGTGTCTAAATCAGCAAAAATATTAATTTCCTGATCATTGGTTTTAGTCATTGCATATACATATGTACATAGAGCTACATAGCCACATTTAGTAGTACTAAACCAAAGTGCTTAATGTCTGGAACAAAAGAGAAGCTCGAGAAATATTTGTTGAATTAACAAAGAAGCAAGAAAAAAAGGAAGGAAGAATGAGAGATAGAAAAAGCTGAGCTTATTTTAATGAAGATAATGAAGTTTTCCAAGTCAGTGGGTACCACGTGATCCATTTCCATTAGCTTATGAATCTTCCATAGGAATTTTGTTGGGGCATGTGGACTTCCCATGAATGTGAAAAAACAAGACATTTAGCAGAAAAACTTTCAGAATCGATTCTGAAAGGAAGAGCTCACCTTTTTTAGAGCAGAGGCTTTCATTGACTGGTTTTCCCTCTTCGTTGACATCTATTTTCATCCAGCTGTGGAGGTACTTCCTGCCCTTCTTGACCACTACCCTGAAGCCTTGTTTCTTGAGAAAGAGAGAGGCATTTTCCACCTCAAGGAACCCTTCCGTCTCATAGCAAGTCCATCGAGGTGCCCGGGAGCAGGGGGCAAAGATGGCGGATCGGGAAGGGCCACCGGAAGAATCAGAGATGCCCAGGCACAGAGCAGATTTAACATGAAGGAGCTTCCCATCCTCAGTCCACATCCACTGCTGGTTCTGGCTGGTCCCATTGCACAAGTCCATGACCACTCTCTCATTTTTGAAAAGGCACTGTTGTTTCTGGACATGGACAATCTGAAACCCCTCTGGAAGATGAGAAGCTCATCAAGTACTACGTAGCAAATCATAAGGCCCACCAGAAAACGAAAACAAAAACAACCCACCCACAAATCAGCCAGGTCAAAATACGAGGTTTACTTATCTTTTGCAATTGCTATCATTTCAAGTGACTATTCCCAGATTCAGCACATGTGATTTAAAATCCCAAAGCAGACAATGTCAAAATGTCACACTTAGCTCCCTTTCTTTTCCTTTCACATGGCTTAGGGAAGAAAATACACCCCCGTTGAAATAATGAAAGGAAGCTTGGAAAAGAAACAAAACCATCCAAAGAGTATGGTGCGATATTTTAGCCCAAATAACTAAATATGTTAAAGTTATAAAAAACCCAGTTCCTGTTTTAACCATTTCACTCCTTCCACCTCACCTCCATCCCCCACTCTAAAAAAGCAACCCTTTTTCCAAACCTTAAATTACTATTGCAATAAGTGTTAGTATACAAATGGACTAGTTTGAACATAATTTTTAAAAATTGGATATACTTATCCACAAATAAAATTTCTCATTCCTCTTAGCACACCCTCCTAGCTAATAGCAACCAAACGAAAGTATTAATTATCACAAACTAATTTTTTTATAATCCTAGGGAGAAGCACTTCTCTATTTTGTGACAGTATCTACAGTCTTCCTTCAAATGCTAATAGATTAAAAAAATCACCTCTTCTCCGTGTAAGGAAACTAAATACCCAATTGTTAAACATCAGGATTAAAAAATGAGATATTCAGGCTCAAAAACCATTTTCAAGGTGCTTTTACTTAATTTTCTCAGCTCGCCCATGAAAATATTCAGACGTTCCAAAAATCACAACTTCCAAATAAAACACACCACAGTTCCCCAACCCCCTTTAATCATATTTCTTATATTTTCTTTCTTTAACACAAAGGAAACAAAACTATAGCCTGACAGGGAAAAAGCATGGAGATGCCACAGACTGTTACATAATGATACATTCTTCCCCCCTCAGGGTTACTTTGCTCTCTGCTGTAAGGATGCCATTTCAGGAGCTGCCTGAGGCATTTGGAAGACACAAGAGAAGGCCATTTATTTTCTTTTGGAGAGAAATCTCAACTGTGTGGGCATGGCAGGCTCGTTTTATTCCCCCTCCTCATTGTCTTTGGCTAAACTGCCATGGAGACCCGGCTCCATTTCCGCCTTGTTTCAGACACTTTTCAAAGGACAGAGACTCCACTGCAGGCTGTTGGAGAAATGCCTCAGGAAACTGAGGCAGACCCACTCACCTGAGTTCCCGAAGATGAAGCAGGTAAGAATCGCCACGTAAAATTCAGCCTCCATTTTCCACTTAACGACTGTTCATGCTTCGCTTGGAGGAAAAAAAAAATCTCCCAGATAAGAGAAGCAAAGACTAGGAAGGAAATGTGCCTTCATGGTGGGGGGAAAAGTCAGTGACGAGCACTTCCTCCTATTGAATTGTTTGGGGGAAGTTTTACACCAGTTGTCCTTTTCTGTTTCCTTAGAAAGAAGGGATTATGATTGCCTCTCTTTTTTTATGTAGAAAATATTCCAGCCTTCAGGAGCAGAATAAAACTTGTAAGTTTTCTTCTACCATCCCTGTGGCACATGACTACTTAAGCTCAAGAAGGAAGAAAGGAATTGTAATCTTAGGTAACTGAATGTTCCTACGTTCCATCTCTTCAGGTGATGCGATTCTGCTGAACAAACAGAAATCGTGTAATTTATGAGAGTCTGCGACAAGTGATACAAAGACATAAACATGTACTGTTTGTATAGTGATAGCTGGGAGCCTATCGAGGAAAACCACGTAATGATGGCACTTCTAGATCATTATCTCTCAAGTGTTGACAATACTACAGTTTGAAATAGCCATCTCCACTGGGGAGAGGCAGACTAAAATTAAACCCATCCCACTATCGACTTCAGGCTTTCCCCAAAAGATAATGGTCTCGCTTCAAATAGGAAAAAAAAAGTCCATGCCTTACTCAACATTTAGTATTAAGAGTAGTTTATTGGCAGTAGGAAACAAAGTCAACATTAAATGCATTAGCTGCATTAAAAATTCATATTTGAGCAGAACATCTAGTGTTTGCTGAGTGTAGTTTTTTTTTTTTTTAAGCTTTATTTGTCTCTTGAGGATTAAATCCTTTCAGAGATTTAAGGATATCCATGGCAGCATCCTTTTAAAGAAGCTCTGGAAATGAGACAGGTTACATCATTCCCAAAGGCATCTGCCTTTTGCTGGGAGAGATATTTCAGGTAGACAGCATATTCAAAAATTCTTTCTTAGTAAAAGAGAGACAAGTATTTAAAATTCTTAACACATCATAGTTGCTACAAATTTGTTTTTCCCTTTGAAAGTAAAATGACTCACAATGTAGAAATACAGTGGGTAGAATTCTGGAGCAGAAACCACCTCTATGCCCAATAGTAGAGAGTAAATACATATATACCCAATGACAATCATTGTGCTCTGTAATTGATTGGTACGAGGTACTGATAAATACACATTTAATAGATAATATTTTCAAGACACATTTCCATATAAAATAGTTACTGCTTCTGACTTTTTTTTCAAAAACAAGGACTTATTTGTTAAAAATCCATTTTCAATCACAACTTTAGCGGCAAGATTCTGGTAACTGAGAAAGGAATTAGCACTTAAAACAGGAACAGTTTAACAGCTGACAGTCCATTCACAAGACAGAGTTTTTGCAAACATAAAAGCATCTAAACACACAATAATAATTTCTTCAGCAGCTCTTCAAGTCGTCATCTGATGACATAAATTTCATACATATATTCTGTGTGGTAGATAGTCAATACAGACAAAACAAAATCCTCCTTAGCTGTGTGAGAAATCAATCATACCTCCATCAGCAAAGGACCTTCAAGATAATTTAGGGGATGCTTACAAATGCATTCATATACACAAGAGGCTGGCAATCTTGAATATGTTGCCATCTTCCACAATCCATGCCCCAGCTTGGCTTCACATCTTCTCTTTGCTTCCACTGCAGGAAGCTCCTTCCAGAAGCCTCAAGTGGGTAATTGACTAATCACCCCTAGAGAGCGATGGTCTGGTAAGTCTTCAGAGAATCACTGGACAGTTTCTGCCGCAAGTCTGCTCTCGTACAGGCACAGAGCGTGATGCACAAATTCATACTGCTCACTGGTTTGGACCATTCCACCCCTGCAAGGAAGAGATAATATAATAATTTATTGCTAACGTCCCACAGTCTCAAGTAACTCAGCGACCACACCCAAACGCAGGTGTTAGGCTAAAGACACACGGAACAGTTGGCCTGGTGATTCTTCTGTTATCTCTCTTACCTACGTCCAGATGACCCAACTGGTGAATTTAATATGCTACTGTATATAAAGGGATTAACACAGTGCCTAGTACACAGTAGGCATTTGATTAATTTTACCAACATATTGTCACTGGCGAGGCAGTACAGCCTCATGGTTAGGTACTTGGACTTTGGAACCAGACTGAGTTCAAATCCCTCCTATGCCAATTCTTAGTTGTGTGATCTTGGCCAAGTTCCTTAAAACCCTTTGTGTCTCAGTTTCCTCCTCTGTTAAAGTGGGAGAATAACAGCACCTATTTCATAGGATTGTTTTGAGGGTTAAATAAATTCACGTTATCTGGAGTGTCAGTATTACTTCTCGGGTGCCTTATCATTCATTTTATACAGATTTATGCACTTGGATTAAAATTGATTGATGTAGGTTTACTAAACAAAACTCAACTGTGAAATGTTGCTCTTTCTACGAGTAAAAAAACTACCTTGGAATGGTCTATTTGAGTATGTTATGTGGAAGCAACCTTTGGGGGTGGTGTGCCGAGTATCTAAACACAATAGCAGATACTATGTATAAAATAGACAACTAATGAGAACATGCTGTATAGCACGGGGAACTCTACTTAAGGCACTGTGGTGACCTAAATGGGAAGGAAATCCCAAAAAAGAGGGGATATATGTATGTGTATAGCTGATTCACTTTTGCTGTACAGTAGAAACTAACACAACATTGTAAAACAACTATATCCCAATAAAAATTAATGAAAAAAACCCACAATAGCAGGTGGGCCCTTATATGAGTTGGAAAGAGAATTGGTTCTTGCTTTTTTCCCTTTGTCATTTTCATTATCATCCCTAGATACCTTCTGGTTTTTTGTTTTTTTTTTTGCGGTGCGTGGGCCTCTCACTGTTGTGGCCTCTCCCGTTGCGGAGCACAGGCTCCAGACGCGCAGGCTCAGCGGCCAGGGCTCACGGGCCCAGCCGCTCCGCGGCATGTGGGATCTTCTCGGACCGGGGCACGAACCCGTGTCCCCTGCATCGGCAGGCGGACTCTCAACCACTGCGCCACCAGGGAAGCCCAATACCTTATGTTTTAGCTTAGTAGAAGGTATCTGACTTCATGAGAAGTAATGATGCTCCTCGTTATACTTTTATACATAAAATAGCTATGTGGCATTTTGTTTTTTTGATAATGGTTCTTTTACGTGGCAAAGCTACTGATAGTTGTGTAAATGTTACATATTTTTTCTGCTCACTGAATAACTACATCCCTATTAGTAACTATTTGAAGTCTTATCATCTTCATAACTCTACAACCAATGCTACAACCAATTTTAAACTTATGTTTTAGCTAGTTCTTCCTAGTGGCTGTTGTTACCATTCAAAATAATTATTTTGAGGCCTTTGAGCTCTTCAACTTAAAAAACGAAATATACTGCCTCACTGTAGTGTGATTTCTAGTTAATGGTAATAACTAAAACTGGGCTTGTACCTATGTTTACTTGCCCACCTCTATAAACACAAGCTCACAAGATACTAAAGCAGTAAGATTTCACCCGTTTAAACTAAGCAGTGATATTGAGTTAGTAACACTTCACCCTTCAAGACGACACTAAATTGGTCGACATAATGCCCAAATGATGTATTTGGCAAGAAATAAAAAGGTAAATATACGTTTTTTGGTGACTGCAACTTATTGGCAGAAATATTTCATCGGTCCTCTTCCCTAGAACTGCACATTTTGTTGTACTGAAGGCAACTTTCTGGCCAAATTGTTCCTTGATCCTAAGTTGACAACAGGAATGGCCAACTGAGGATGTGGTGACTTTTCCTCTTCTTAGCTGATGACATCTGGGCACACCTAAAAACAGCAGGTGTCCGGAATATGCTGGCTTTGACTGTGAAGCTTGGGAGATCCAGCCATGGTAAATATTGAGGCAGCTCCAGGGAGCTGAGAGGTGCCTCCCTTCCTCTGGCATCCGCACAGCTCATTAGTCCCCCTCCTTGAGATGCAGATGGTATGTGGAGCCTTATATGTGCTCCATCTCACGGACTCTGGTCTGTGAACTTCTTCCCACCATTTACTTCACACTGAGGCAAGATTTTCCCCTGATTGTATGTTCTGGTGAACACTGGTATTTACATGTCCAACTGGTGAATGAATGAAGGCACAGTCTAGGTTTTAATTACAATTTTACCCCAGATAGGTTAGCAGTGTATTTTAATGCTTGGAGGATACTTACTATGACATTCTGTTAACTAAGTCAATGTTGTTTCTGCCAGCGAAGTTGGAGAAGATGGGGAAATGAACTCATTAGTTGTAGGCTAGCAAAATTCTTGTGGGTCTCAAGGCTTAAGGAAGGTATAGGAAAAGTTAGGTTACTTCCCACTTGTTTTGAAAAATAAAAGGGAGAGCATTGACATCAGAGGGATCCTCTGAGATCATCTATTCCAACTGCCAACAAAATGCTGTCTTTCCAAAAGGGAGCAGTCTACATGGTAGATGGTCAGCTAGTTTCTGCTGGAGTGTTCAGGCTTTGCCAAGGTTGGCAGGGAAACTTCTGAAGACATCAGAATGAATCTGCCCCTCTCTAACTTTCACCCGCCCCATTGGTCCAACTGAAATAACCCCAAAAAACCTTAAGGCTCCTCTTATAGTCACACAATAGTCTCTAAATGCTGGAAAACAACCATCAAAGTCCCGTAATCTTTTCTTCTCTAGACTAAACATCCTGTGGTCACTCAATATTTCTATGCAGGCTGGTTTCCCTGTCACTCACCAATCTAGTCTCCCCTTTCTACAGGCTGTTTTTATCAAATATGACCTTCTTAGAGTGTTGTGTCTACTCCCAATGAGATCCAGTCAGTGGGAATATTTTCCCCCTTGAACTCCACGTTATAGACCAATGAGTTTGCATCTACAGGTGCACTGGGTGGAAAGATCCCACAGTGCCTACCTAGTGCCTGGTGCTTTGCAAGCATTTTAGGATAGTAAGTGAAGCTTTGGGTTAATGAAAAAGTCCACAGGATTTTTTTGAATGTGAAAATTATAGCTCTCTTCCATCCTGTACTTATGCTACTGAGTTTTTTCAAACTAAATGCAGAACTTTTTGTTTATTCCTATTAACTTCAACTTGTTGGTTTCAGCACAAAGTTCTTATTTACTGATATCACTATTTCTATCATTCAGTATATTAGCCTCTATTTCTCACCCCCAGATTGGTGTCTCCCAGATAGTTAACAAGCATGCCTTATGTCTTTTTATCTGTCATTTATAAGGCAGTAGAGAAAGACAGGGCTAAGATAGGGTCTTTATTATAAGTAATTTGATATCGTGTGATATACTGTCTAATCCCATTCCAAAATTATGTCTAACTGGGTTTTAGATCCTTTAAGAGCAGGCATGATGTTATAGTCTTTGCATATTTGCAAAAGTGAAAAGCACTTACTAGTCCTAAGTAAACACCTGTCAAGTAAGTTACCCAGGCCATGCTGTCTCATGTTATATGAAAACATATAAACTCCAGACTAAAAGAAGGCAAGGGACATCCCAGAATGCATTAACTGGAGGCTGACTCAAAATCAGGAACTCATTACACTCATCTTTTAAAATATTAAATTTCCAATTGAATATATTGGTATGTAGAATTCTCTGTTGATCTTTGTAAGAACTTGAATTCTAGGATTACCCTGCAGATTTTATTCTGTTATGGGACAAATACAGTCTTCTTTAGGCTGGCCATAGTGAAAAATACTCAAGAAGCTAATATAGTGCCTATATACAAAATACATTTATGGAATAAATAAACAACGTGAGATTAATCATGAACCCTCAAGAGAGCCCTGTACTGATTCAGCCTCCAGGAGAGCTCTGACTTGGACTGCAGGTACCTTTCAGGTCAGACAGGGCTCCATGGACTTGCTGAGGCCTGGATCTATAAGTTCCTAAGCAAGCTGGTCTTCGAAGGTAAGAAGCAGGGATGCTCTTTTTATTACTTTAAAAGGCATTATCCAACTCCCTTTTAAAGAGCAGGCACTAAATAATCTTTGACCTCCAACAGATCATAGTTTAAACTTGACCAAAGTTAAGATTTTAAAAGATTTCCATGGTGATCAAGATGCTGCTTCAGTGGAGAAAAGTTGTCATCAGTCGGGCAGCACGCCGACATCACCACCATTACCTAGTACATTATATTAAAGCATTGTCTTCTCATTGGAGAATCCTCTTTGGGCACAAATCTTTTCCCAGGGGGTATAATGCATTAAGCTACAATATCTACTGCCAAACAGGAATCAGATTATCAAAAAAGGGTGAGGTCATATAAAAGCAGGGCAAGGCAACCCAGTTAGCTGTGAGAGTCACTGTGAGTCTGAAAAGGCACTTAGAATGCCAAAGCATCACGTTCATTACCAGTAGGGACCAAAGTGTGTTAAGAGGTTAAAAGGCACCATACACTGTTGTCAAGACAAATCCTGTCACTACCACTTACTAGCTGCTTTACCCTTATTACATAATCTTTGCAGTGCTGTTCTCTCATCTGCGACATGATGAGGTATTCAAAGAGCACCTGCCTCATAGCACTGTTGTGAACTATAAATGGGACAGTCCATTTAAACTGTTTATTAGCACATAGCTAAGCACTTGCCGGTACCATAGTGCTAACTGTTTTTATTACTATTGCTCGTTGGTGCTATCTGGTCAAACAGGACTAGTTGGAAGGCTCTGGGATGAGTCCTCTGAGGACCTTGTAGAACTAAGAGCACACCTGGCAGAGGATAGCTCTGCCATATTGCTCAGGTTGGGCAAGCCAAGATGGAAAGATCCCAATATGTTTCTAAATATTAACCAGCCTAGAAGTCACCTACAGTGGAGGTAGATGACCTAGTGGCAAGAAGTGGACTTGGAGTCTGACAGAGACAAGTTTGAATCCTTGCTTTTGAACCTATCAGCTATAGGATTTTGAACAAATCATTTGTTCCTCCCAGCTGGGTTTTCCTGACCTATAAAATGACATTAATGACAAACCTCATCAAGATTGTGAGGATTAAATGAGTCAGAGCCTATCAATGTCTAGCCAAAGGCTATTCACAGAATTCCCAGGAGCCCAGGGTTCTACAGTGGTGCCTGTAGTGGAGAAGGAGGGTGGGCCTTTAGGACTGGCTTCTAATCACAGTTTTGACCAGGGCAGCAGTTCTCCTTTTTACAGTTTTTCTTTTTCTTTCTCTCTTTCTTTCTTTCTTCCTTTCTTCCTTCCTTCTTTTCTTTCTTTCTTTCTTTCTTTCTTTCTTTCTTTCTTTCTTTCTTT